>NW_027830262.1:0-271 GCF_054177405.1 Leptonychotes weddellii | reverse complement strand
CCAATCAAAAAGTGTGCTCAAGGAAAAAAGCCAACCTACTGCCACCACTGCATGCCCACAGCACAACCTTCTGTATCAAAGCACTTTGCTTTACCATATTCTGTCTTGTACGAAAATTAGCTGCTGTTCTGACTCTGTCCTGGGGGCCTTTACTCCAAGACAGTCGTACAATGCGAGAATGGTCAAACGTAGAGCATTGTTGGAATCAGAGGGGTGTGTGCATTTATTAATGAAAATGACTCAAGCAGAGACAGAGGTCCAAAAACCAACC
>NW_027830261.1:0-271 GCF_054177405.1 Leptonychotes weddellii | reverse complement strand
CATCCCTGTCACCTGAGTTCCCTTTGTCACCATGTCTGCAGGTGCTGCTCTAGAAGGTGTGAGAAGCAGGCACAGGGACACTGGACAAGCGTCCACACACAATGCCCAGTGGACACCAGCTGCACATGGGCACACGGTGCAGCGTCCCTGGGGACTCCCGTGAGCCGGGCACGGCCCCTCCTCAGTCTCAGGTGTGCACCGAGGGGCATGGAGGCCCCCAGGTGAGCACAGGGGGCAGCAGAGTGGCGCCTGCAGGCGGGGAGGCTTCTCT
>NW_027830260.1:0-271 GCF_054177405.1 Leptonychotes weddellii | reverse complement strand
TTAAATTGCCTTCCTGAGCGCAGAGAAAATTCTTTAGAGAAATTCCTGGGTCTTCACAATAGGGCAATGTTTCCACCTGGGCTTGAAGGGCAAATGAAATCTTCCATATTCTCAGATACTTATTTTTATCATACTTTTTAAAAAATATTTATTTTTTTTTTCTGAGGAGGTGACATTCGGCTTATCGTTTTTTTTTTTTATTTATTCTTATGTTAATCCCCATACATTACATCATTAGTTCTAGATGAAGTGTTCCATGATTCATTGTTCA
>NW_027830259.1:0-2405 GCF_054177405.1 Leptonychotes weddellii | reverse complement strand
ACTATTCGATGTCGGGGAGTTGACCTATTTTTATTGATTTTGAGAGGGGTTCTCTGTGCTTCCTGGATTTTCATGCCTGTTTCTTTCCCCAAATTAGGGAAGTTCTCTGCTATAATTTGCTCCATTATACCTTCTGCCCCTCTCTCTTTCTTCTTCTTCTGGGATCCCAATTATTCTAATGTTGTTTCATCTTATGGTATCGCTTATCTCTCGAATTCTGCCCCTGTTATCTAGTAGTTGTTTATCTCTCTTTTTCTCAGCTTCTTTATCTTCCATCATTTGTTCTTTTATATCACTGATTCTCTCTTCTGCCTCATTTATCCTAGCAGTTAGTGTCCCCATATTTGATTGCACCTCATTAATAGCCTTTTTGATTTCGACTTGGTTAGATTTTAGTCTTTTACTTCTCCAGAAAGGGTTTCTCTGATAACTTCCATGCTTTTTTCAAGCCCATCTAGTATCTTTAAAGTGATGATTCTGAACTCTAGATCCGACATCGTACTAATGTTCATATTGAGTAGGTCTCTTGACCATACCTTCTGATGCTGGATTATTGTTTGGACTCACTTCTCCCATAAGAACCATTTTTTGTCTGAATTCCAAAATGCTTTCTTTACAAAGTTAATTTGGCTGTTTTGATATGTTTGAACAAATTCTGTATTCCTTGTTATCAAGGCAACTTCTGGAATATATAAATGACTTGAGGCTTCCAGTAATGTTTTAGATTCAGTTTCCTTTGATGTATATAGATACATACCTATCTGTGTAACAGTAGATTAACTTGTGGGAAATAGCTAGATTAGGGAGTGGTGGTTGTATAAAGAGCAAAGTGCTTCTGGTATCAGTATATTGTTTCTTCCCATGAGAAAATATATTTGCTATAAATTTGAGGGAAGTCAAGTCACCATAACTTCTTTACCTGGTTCTTCAGTGTTTGTTTGTTATTTAGTAGTTGACACACAATGTTACCTTAGTTTCAGGTGTACAACATAGTGATTCAACAAGCTTATACATTATACTATGTTCATCATAAATGTAGCTATCATCTGTCACCATACATCACTATTCTGATATTGCTGATTATATTCCTTATGCTGTGCCTTTTATTCCCATGACTTATTCATTGCTTACCTGGAAGCCTGTAACTTCCACTCCCTTTCATCCGTTTTGCCCATTCCCCCACCTTCCTCTCCTCTGGCAACCATCAGTTTTTTCTCTATTAATAGGTCTGATTTTGCTTTCTGTTTGTTGTTTATTCATTTGTTTATTATTTATATTCCACATATAAGTGAAATCATATGGTATTTGTCTTTCTCAGCCTGACTTATTTCCCTTAGCATAATACTTTCTAGGTCCATCTACGCTGTCGCAAATGACATGATCTTATCCTTTTTAATGACTGTGTATCCCTGATGAACATAGATGCAAAAACCCTCAAAAATATTAGCAAACCACATATGACAATACATTAAAAGGAATCATTTACCATGATCAGATGGGATTTATCCCAGGGATGAAATGATGGTTCAATATTTGGACATCAATTAACATGATACACCACATCAACAAAATAAAGGATAAAAATTATATGATTATCTCTATAGATGCATAAAAAGCATTTGATAAAATTTAACATCCATTCATAAAAACCCTCAACAAAGTGCGTTTAGAGGAACACATCTTAATATTATAAAGACCATAGATGAAAATCCCACAGCTAACATCATACTCAATTGTGAAAAACTGAGAGCTTTTCCTCTAAGATCAGGGAGAAAACAAAGATGCAAGAGTAGACACTCTTGCAACATTTATTCAACATAGTACTGGAAGTTCTAGCCACAGGAATCAGACGGGAAAAAGAAGTTAAACTGTCACCATCTGCAGATGACATAATGCTATACATAGAAAACAATAAAGATGCCACCAAAAAACTACTAGAAGTAATGAATGAATTCACTAAAGTTGCAGGATACAAAATAAATGCCCAGAAATTTGTAACATTTCTGTACACTAATCATGAAGTATCAGAAAGAGAAATTAAGAAACAATTCCATTTACAATTGCACAAAAAAGAATAAAATGCCCAGAAATAAACTTAACCAAAAAGGTGAAAGACCTGTACTCTTAAAACTATAAAACACTGATGAAAGAAATTAAAAATGACAAACAAATGGAAAGATAGTCCATGTTAAAGTGTCTATACTACCCAAAACAATCTATAGATTCAATGTAATCCTTATTATAATAACAACAGCATTTTTCACAAAACTAGAACCCAAAATACTAAAATTTGTATGGAATTACAAAAAACCCCAAATAGTCAAAGTAATCTTGAGAAGGAAGAACAATCTGGAGGTATCACAATTCTGGATTTCAAGATGTACTGCAAAGCTGCAGTATCCAAA
>NW_027830258.1:0-271 GCF_054177405.1 Leptonychotes weddellii | reverse complement strand
AACTGTGTGGGTCCACTTACATGTGGATTTCTTTTTTATAAATACAGTACAGTACTATAAATTTATGTTTTCTGTTTAGCTTACTTTATTGTAAGAATACAGTATAGACTACATAAAACATACGAAGTATGTGGGGTTTTTTTATTATGTTATGTTAATCACCATACATAACATCATTAGTTTTTGATGTAGTGTTCCATGATTCATTGTTTGCGTATAACACCCAGTGCTCCATGCAGAACGTGCCCTCTTCAATACCCATCACCAGGCT
>NW_027830257.1:0-271 GCF_054177405.1 Leptonychotes weddellii | reverse complement strand
TTCGATCTTCTGTTGAGTTTGTAGGTGATCAGAATGGTTCAATCCCTAACAGCTGAATTCCTGAGAGGAGACGAAATCCAGGTCTCCTACTCCTCCGCCATCTTGCTCCAGTCAAGATTCTTAAAAAGAATAGATTCCTCTCCCTCTTGTTTCCTCATCTCCCACCCACCTCTCAGCCCACTGCAATCTGGCTTCTACTCTTACTACTTGACTGAAATTCCTTTTGGAAGGTCAAAGGTCACTAAGGATTGGTCAAGGTGAAATCCAACTC
>NW_027830256.1:0-271 GCF_054177405.1 Leptonychotes weddellii | reverse complement strand
ATTACAATCTTCTTGCATTTCTAATTGTTTTTGTTTTGCATAGTCAGCTGCCATATTCATTGGATTATAATCTTTATTTAATTTATTTATATTTATTTATTTTTTTAATTTATTTGACAGAGAGAGAGACAGCAAGAGAGGGAACACAAGCAGCAGAAGTGGGAGAGAGAGAAGCAGGCTTTCCACTGAGCAGAGAGCCTGCTAAGGGGCTCGATCCCAGGACCCTGGGATCACGACCTGAGCCGAAGGCAGACGCTTAACGACTGAGCCA
>NW_027830255.1:0-271 GCF_054177405.1 Leptonychotes weddellii | reverse complement strand
ATATTAACATCCTTGAATTTGCCTACCCCCTTGCATAGCCTCTTTTGCTCCACATCGCTTCTTCTTCCTCTTTTTTTTTTTTTTTAAAGATTTTATTTATTTATTTGACAGAGATAGAGAGAGAACACAAGCAAGGGGAGCAGCAGAGTGAGAGGGAGAAGCAGGCTTCCCGCTGAGCAGGGAGCCCGACGCAGGTATCGATCCCAGGACCCTGGGATCACGACCCGAGCCAAAGGCAGCCGCTTAACTGACTGAGCCACCCAGGCGCCCC
>NW_027830254.1:0-271 GCF_054177405.1 Leptonychotes weddellii | reverse complement strand
GGCGGTTGGTTTTGAGGTACGAAGCGGGGAGCTGTGATTCTGCGGGCAGATATCGGAGGATAAATGGCAGCGGGAGGGTGCCTGGCCGTGGGGATCCTACACCGCCGGTGAGTGACAGCCTCGCTCGCTGCGGACGGGGCACAGACTCGCAGACCAGTAGTGGCGGGGCAAGGACTCTAGGGCAGTCCCCGGGGCGGAACCCCGGAGCGGCTGGCGGTTTTAGAAGCACAAAGGGCAGAGACGTGCCCTAACCTGGAGTGTTGGGAGTGCT
>NW_027830253.1:0-271 GCF_054177405.1 Leptonychotes weddellii | reverse complement strand
AGAATCCATGCTTAAACATTCCTCAATACTGCCTTCCCAAACACACTTGATTCTACAGCCCATCCCTTATCGATCGCAAGTTGTTGTTTGGAATAGTTTTTTGAGTAATCTAAAGCTCTCTCATAGGGCTGTTTTGGGTTGAATTGTTTCCCCCCAAAAGATACATCATTAAAAATCCTAATCCTTAGTATCTATGAATGTGATTTTATTTGGAAATATAGTTTTTGCTGTATGAAGATGAGGGCATACCAGAGAAGGGTGGACCCTAAAT
>NW_027830252.1:0-271 GCF_054177405.1 Leptonychotes weddellii | reverse complement strand
AGGAAGAAAAGAAAGAAACTATAAAAGTTGAGATGGCAGGGATCAAACCATTCAGTAATAACTAGAATTTAATTTTGGACATAAACATGACAAAGAGAACTACAGCACCTGATTCCAAGAACTTCAGAAATAATTGGGATAGTGATACACTGCCCAGAGTACTTGGGATAAAGGAGAATTGAACTATTCTTTTTTTTTTATTAAAGATTTTATTTATTTATTTGAGAGAGAGAATGAGAGAGAGAGAGAGCACATGAGAGGGGGGAGGGTC
>NW_027830251.1:0-271 GCF_054177405.1 Leptonychotes weddellii | reverse complement strand
TGGGGCGCCTGGGTGGCTCAGTCATTAAGCGTCTGCCTTCGGCTCAGGTCATGATCCCAGGGTCCTGGGATTGAGCCCCGCATCAGGCTCCCTGCTCTGCAGGAAACCTGCTTCTCCCTCTTCTACTCCCCCTGCTTGTGTTCCCTCTCTCACTGTGTCTCTCTCTGTCAAATAAATAAATAAAATCTTTAAAAAAAAAAGAGTTTTGCTGCAAAGGCCAGCAAAGAAAATGGGGCATCCTTGGCAGGGGGTGGGGATCAAGAGGAGGATT
>NW_027830250.1:0-271 GCF_054177405.1 Leptonychotes weddellii | reverse complement strand
TTTCCTGGTGGGGAAAAAAAAGAAAAAAGGAATATCTCTCACAAATAGGGACACAAAAATTCTCAAGAAAACATTAGAAAACAGAATATATATGTGTATATATATGTATATATTATACTCTATATAACTGTATTCTGTTTTCTAATGTTTATATTATATTTTCTAATTATATACATTGAATTATTCCAATTATATACATTTCTACTTGATATATGTATATATATTTATCAAGAAGTATATTCCAGGACCAAAAGGGGTTTTATAGCAGGGA
>NW_027830249.1:0-271 GCF_054177405.1 Leptonychotes weddellii | reverse complement strand
GCACGAACAATGAATCATGGAACACTTCATGTAGAACTAATGATGTAATGTATGGGGATTAACATAAGAATAAAAAAAAAAAAAGTCCTCATCCTTGAGTGCCTCACCTACCACAGCACTCATCATACTTGCTTCGTCAATGGCCCCCGTTCTCGCTATGCTGTAAGCTTTGGGAGCATAGGGCTGCTATAGGACCCCCAGCACCAGTCACAGGACTTGAAATATAATCTCCTCCAGGGCAAGGATTGCACATCATCACCATTGTGCCTAT
>NW_027830248.1:0-2405 GCF_054177405.1 Leptonychotes weddellii | reverse complement strand
TTTTTTTTTAAAGATTTTATTTATTTATTTGACAGAGAGAGACACAGCGAGAGAGGGAACACAAGCAGGGGGAGTGGGAGAGGGAGAAGCAGGCTCCCCGCAGAGCAGGGAGCCCGATGCGGGACTCAATCCCAGGACCCTGGGATCATGACCTGAGCTGAAGGCAGTCGCTTAACCAACTGAGCCACCCAGGCGCCCTGTGTTAAATAATTCTTACCAAAGCATTTCTCCACTCAATCAAGAAAATGTTCAAATGAGAAAGGTGGTTTTATAAAATGGCATGGCTCTAGATATTTTAACTGCTGCTCCAATAGGGACCTGTGCCCTCCCAGGACATGACTGTTGTTCATATACACCTTCCTATGACAGTAATGTTACTGACTTAATGTCCCACATGCAGAAGGTGTATCTCTTGCTGATGCCTTCACTAGATGGCTCACCTCTTTACTGGGTTGCTTGGAATCTATAGTTCTAAGTATTTTCTTTTATCTTGTAGGTATATTAATCTCATGTTGCTGCTTATATTGATGCTGTGGCATAGGAATGCAAGTTACCTGCCAGGATCTGGCTCTAGAGTTATTGTGGAAGACTGACATGTAAAGAATGTACAGGCCATGAAAATATTGGGGAAGGAGTGTAGGTGTGGTGCCAATTCTGACTCCATCTTTGGCCCTCCATCTTATTCACGTCAGTGCTATGACCTCCCTTGGGGGCTATGTGTTCCAGGCCTCTTAGAAGTTAATGTATGACCTGACCAGAATGTGAGGAGGCTGTTCTTGTTTAAATAACTAGTACAGGTAACATAGTTTCCCCTCCATCTCCTGACACACAGATGGAGCCATGAGGTCTGTTAAGTGTTAGCTATCAATTAAGTGTATGCAGACCCTCTGACGTCACCACGATGCCCTTTGCACATCTCCTCACTCTATACAATCTGTACACTGAGGTCCAGACTTAGCAGAGAATAGCTACTCAGCATCCAGATCCTTGCCTTCCCAATCCTCCCTGTCAGTAAGTTACCCTGAATAAAACTCTGTGAACTGTGTGGAGCTGCCTGCTTCATTTTTTGGTCTCAAAGTGCCTTCTCAGTTTGGAGGATACTTTATAGTCCCCCCTCCACCTTCTAACAAGGACAGTCAACACACAAGTCATCTATAGGTCACCAGAAATGCCTTGGGTAGACCACCCTGTTTCCAGTCATTTTCATGTGGCAGAGCATGAATGAGATTGTTTTGTTTGTTCATTTGTTCACTTTATGGAGGAATGAAGCACATCTGAAATATAGAATATTAAAGTTTAAGGTCCAACACCAATTATCCAAGAGAGAAATAGATGCAAGCAGACAGAGGAGGCCACAGAGGATACTTGGCCTTCCTTAAGGGGATGCCTCCCACTTCCTTCTTCTCTTCAAAGTCCACTGCTTAACCAGCTCATGCGTGAACTATTAGGGATTCAGAATGGGAAAAAATGGGGAGCTTCGAGGGGCTCAGCAGTCAAGCTACAAAGTAAACATCTGTTTACACTATGGGATATCAAAGGCAAAATATCTAAAATATACAATAAGCAAGCAGGAAATTTAGCTTTCTATAACATACCTGTCAAATATTAACTCTTCCTCTTAAGTGTAAATTCCCATTACTTAACAGATCTTAATTGTTCTGTATAGCTCAGATCAAGAACATAAAAGCCATTCAGTCATGTATAATATTGGAGTATAAGATGTATTAAACTAAGGAAAATTTCTATTGTGTTTAGTGGAAATCTTTATCTTCTCTTACACTAATTTTTTTTTACATACTTCCCCCCCATTATATACTGAGATATAGTTGATGTATAACATTTCATAAGTTTAAGGTACATATTGTGATAATGTGATACATATATTGTGAAATGATTACCACAATAAGGTGAGTTAATACATACTTCACCTTACATAATTACCATTTTGCTATTGCTGTTATGGTGAGAACATTTAAGATCAAGTCTCTTAGCAAGTTTCATTCTCTTACACTAATTTTTCTCATTCATTGATTCTTTTCAAATCCAGCTTTCCAGGCATTTTAGTTGATAGTAGGAGCTTGAAAGTATTTCTAGGATGAGGATACAGATGAATGTAATTCATTTTATTTTTATGACAACAATCTGATGAAATAGATACTATTCTTTTTTTTTTTTTTTGAATTCCTGGAATCTATTTATTTATTTATTTTTATTCTTATGTTAATCCCCATACATTACATCATTAGTTTTAGATGAAGTGTTCCATGATTCATTGTTTGTGCATAACACCCAGTGCTCCATGCAGAACGTGCCCTCCTCAATACCCATCACCAGGCTAACCCATCCTCCCACCCCCCCTCCCCTCTAGAACCCTCAGTTTGTTTTTCAGAGTCCATCGTCTCTCA
>NW_027830247.1:0-271 GCF_054177405.1 Leptonychotes weddellii | reverse complement strand
TTTTTTATTTGAAATAATTTTAGTTATTGAGACTTGAAAAATAATACAAAAACTTTCATTTTACCCTCATCTATTTTCCCTCAGATTGCTATCTTACCATATATAGTACAATTACCATAAATAAAAAATCAATATTAGTATTATACCAGTATCTAAACTACACATTTTATTTGAATTTGACAATATTGCTGTATACAATGGCTAAATTTTTGGTTCTGTTTTGTCTTTTATTATATAAGTCTCAGGTGTAAAACATTATAATCTGGCATCT
>NW_027830246.1:0-271 GCF_054177405.1 Leptonychotes weddellii | reverse complement strand
TGATTTTTTCCCTTGATCTATAGTGATGACATTAAACAGTCATTTAACTATTATTCAGGGTATATGTCAGGTGTGATCTCAAGCAAATGATGTATGTTCCCCAAACCTATCGCTTAGCCTCCTTGGAGTTCCGTGTTGGCATTTGTTGAGTGGTGTAAAGGACAGAGTGTTCTTAGGTCTCTCACGGCCCTAAAATTGTTACGTGTTTGTAACCTTTCATTTAGGGTTATCATGTACTGGTTGAATTTATTAAAAGCCTTTTCATGTCTAT
>NW_027830245.1:0-271 GCF_054177405.1 Leptonychotes weddellii | reverse complement strand
GTTTGTTGGGAGATTTTTGACTACTGATTCAATTTCATTGCTGGCAATCATCAAATTCAAATTTTCTGTTTCTTCCTGCTTCAGTTTTGGGAGGTTATATGTTGTTTCTAGGAATTTATCTATTTCTTCTAGTTTGTCCAATTTGTTGCCATATAACTTTTCATAATATTATCTTTTTTATTTATTTATTTATTTATTTTTTTATTCTTATGTTAATCCCCATACATTACATCATTAGTTCTAGATGAAGTGTTCCATGATTCATTGTTCG
>NW_027830244.1:0-271 GCF_054177405.1 Leptonychotes weddellii | reverse complement strand
ACCCTGAGATCATGACCTGAGCCAAAATCAAGAGTGGCGGCTTAACCTACTGAGCCACCCATTTGCCCCACGACATAGCATTTTATAGAAAAATGCCTATATCAAGAGAGAAAAACAATTAGATTATTTAATAAATTATGTGATTGGATTATAATTTAAATAAAATAAACACATAAAGAAGTTTTCAGTTTTAATTTAATTAACCCTGATTATTTACAAAACTATATGGATTTAATAATAAAATCAATCACATGGATCAAATACATTATAA
>NW_027830243.1:0-271 GCF_054177405.1 Leptonychotes weddellii | reverse complement strand
TATTTATTTGACAGAGAGAGACACAGCGAGAGAGGGAACACAAGCAGGGGGAGTGGGAGAGGGAGAAGCAGGCTTCCCGCCGAGCAGGGAGCCCGATGCGGGGCTCGATCCCAGGACCCTGGGATCATGACCTGAGCCGAAGGCAGACGCTTAACGACTGAGCCACCCAGGCGCCCCTCCAAGGAAATTCCTATTCTAATACCTTGTTATCTTGTTCCAGATCCCAAAAAGATGGGAGGTTTCACAATTTGTTTTGCAAAATATAAAAACT
>NW_027830242.1:0-271 GCF_054177405.1 Leptonychotes weddellii | reverse complement strand
TAGTGGGCCAATATGGGCTCGCCTTGTGCTTGAGTTGAGTCAGACCAGGCATTTGCCAGAGATGCAGTAGCAGTGAACTGCAGGAGGATGTGGGGACAGGGCTTACAGTGCCAGCAAGATCTGCAGTGGTCAGAGGGGAACAGCAGCTGCTGGACCACAGGCCAGTTGGAGGGGGTGGGTCCACAGATGCACATAGGGTTGGGATGTCTGGTGTTAGCAGGATCTGTGGGGATCTGCTGAAGGGGGCATGCCTCCAGGAGAACACGTGGGC
>NW_027830241.1:0-271 GCF_054177405.1 Leptonychotes weddellii | reverse complement strand
ATTAAAAAAAGAAATTAGGTGTATCTGTTTTAATAGCTTACTATATATCATTAAATTCACCATTGAATTACGTGGAAAATAATTGTATTTCCTACCAAGTGAAAAAAGCTTAAGAAAGCACTTACAAATATAATATACATGTTTAATGTATATTTTCATGTGTTCCTGTGAGTTAGAAAATGGAGGGTTATGTATTGCAGTGAACATAGTGTTCATTTTATCTGTATATATTTAGCTATCTACTATATATTTTTTTGCTTCTTTGTCATTT
>NW_027830240.1:0-271 GCF_054177405.1 Leptonychotes weddellii | reverse complement strand
AGACGCTTATCTGACTGAGCCACCCAGGCCTTCCAAGTGAGCCACTCTTGGTTTTGGCTCAGGTTATGATCTCAGGGTTGTGAGATCAAGCCCTGCATTGGGCTTCACAATGAGCATGGAGCCTGCTTAAGATTCTCTCTCTCTCGGGGCGCCTGGGTGGCTCAGTCGTTAAGCGTCTGCCTTTGGCTCAGGTCATGATCCCAGGATCCTGGGATCGAGCCCCGCATCGGGCTCTCTGCTCAGCGGGGAGCCTGCTTCTCCCTCTCCTACT
>NW_027830239.1:0-271 GCF_054177405.1 Leptonychotes weddellii | reverse complement strand
TCCATCACGTCTGCAAACACCCTTCTTGGCCACATAAGGTCATGTATTCACAGGCTCCAAGGGATTCAGTTGTGATGTCTTTTGGGGGCAGTTATTCTGCCCACCCTAAGAGGGAAGGACAGTAGCCAAGCAGAGGAGAGGGTTCTGGATAGGGGTTCACCATTCCCTCTGCCTGGAGCCTCCCTCCCCCACCCCTCTTGGCTGGTCCTGTTCACTGCTGTCCCTCTGGGAAGCTCAAGGCCCCTCCCTGAAGGGGGTGTTCAGAGGATAC
>NW_027830238.1:0-271 GCF_054177405.1 Leptonychotes weddellii | reverse complement strand
CTCCCTGCTCGGCGGGGAGCCTGCTTCTCCCTCTGACCCTCCCCCCTCTCATGTACTCGCTCTCTCTCATTCTCTCTCTCTCAAATAAATAAATAAAATCTTTAAAAAAAAAAAAGAAGTGGAATGAACTTGAATGTTCTTTACTGCTGGAGCTGTAATTATAGGTTTTAACTACCTGCAGGAGGTTACAAAGGTAAAGTGAATGGAATAATTCAGCATGAGTCAAAAAAATATATATCATTGAGTGGGGTGCAAGAGAATGTTTATATAA
>NW_027830237.1:0-2405 GCF_054177405.1 Leptonychotes weddellii | reverse complement strand
TCAATCCCAGGACCCTGGGATCATGACCTGAGCCGAAGGCAGACGCTTAACTGAGCCACCCAGGCACCCCTAGAACCTACACTCTTAATCTCTGTTCTGTTTGGTCTGCTTCCAGTATTAGTTGATCAGACCAGCTTGAGGAGTTCAAAGCTTACTATATATAGAACATTCCCTGTTAAAACATCTGGAAGGGGGCACCGGGTGGCTCAGTCGGTTAAAGCGTCTGCCTTTGGCTCAGGTCATGATCCCGGGGTCTGGGATTCAAGTCCAGCGATGGGCTTCTTGCTCAGCGGGGAACCTGCTCCCCCCGCCCTCCCGCCCCCTGCCCGTGCTCTGTCTTGTGCACTCTTGCTCACGCTCTCTCTCAAATAAAATCTTAAAAATTAAACATCTAGAAGATGTTTGATTATCTGTATGAACGAAGTTCATCAAAATTTGAAGAGTAATGTGTATTATGGATAGGACCTTCCATTTCATGACAGGAATGGACTCCTAGCACTTCATCACTCATATTTGCTATATTCATTCATTAGTTCAACAAATACGGAATATATACTATGTGCTAGTTATTGGGCTGGTTGCTGGGATATAGCAGTGAACAAGTCAGACAAGATGCAGCTTTTATAGAGTTTATAGTCCATTTGGGGAAGACAAACATCTAATAAATAATTGTGATAAAGACTCCACAGGCTAAGCATAGGGAGCTATAAAATCTGTACGTGGATTGGGAATGGGAGTGGGCCTGGGAGGAGGTGTTCCAGGTAGAAGGAACAGCATGTTGGGAGTATTTTGATGCGAAAAAGAGCATGAAAGGGGCCATTGTGGCTGAGGTGTGTTGAAGATGGAGTTGACGACCTCTGTAGATAATGAAAGACCCTAACTCTTTATTTTAAGGGCAGTTAGAAGCCATTGTAATGATTTAAGCGGAGGCATGATCATGATTTGTTACATTCTGGTTACAGATTGGAGTTTTTATTGTAATGCTTTTTCTTTCTCTCTCATTAGACTGTAAGAACCAGGGCTGTCATTTATAGATATCCCTAGACCTTAGAGTAGTGTCTAATGTGAAATGCATGCTGTCAGCATTTATTTCTAGGTAGATGGAACAGAATGTACATAGGTAGACCAGTGTACTTCTGTGGGTGTAAGCTAACAGTAATTCACTGTTGCTGAAGCTTAAACTGCATGGTATTGGCACATAAGCAGAATGTGGTGGGGATGAGGCTAGAGAAGAGATTTGGATGCTATATTTAGGAACTTGGATTTTATCCAACAAGAGACAGGGAAACCTTCCTTAGCACCTGGCACAGTTGCTGGTGCTCGATAAATGTTTTTGAATGAAGAAAAAAAAAAAGGAAACCAATGAAGGAGGAGAGAGTAATGTCTGAGTTGGATTTTAGTGAGAGATAAGACTGGGGTAGCAGTGTGTAGGGTGGAATGAGATTGGAGGCTGCGAGATTGGGAGGTGCATCTGGGGAGGGAAGAATCATTTATTGAGTGTCTCATGTGCACCTGCCTCCTCCCAGGGTCTTGACTGACGTTATGTCTGACCTCACAACCCTGAGATGTAGGTATTACTGTCACTGTTATTCCTATGTTACATCAAAGCCAAAGAGATTAAATAATTTGCCCAAGAATTTAGGAAGAGGTAGAGCACATATTTGAACTCCAGTTTTTCTTTTTTTTAAACTTCAAATCCTTTTTTCTTTTAGTATATTTCTCCTTCTTTATGGATTAGGGAGGTTGTAGGGTTATCATCAGAAAGTAAAGTATTAGAATTCAAGATTTTAGAAGCTGAGCAGTTTTGGGTGATGACAAGTATAGGGTATGACTATAAGAGGGTCACTGAAATAGACTGGAGATTAAGGCCATTGGTAATTTAAAAACAGCCCCCTTGCCCCCAACAATAAATAAACCTTACCAAGTAGCTCTTGTAATTATGTAGTGAATTTGGTCATTAATGATTACTGCCTTATGATATTTCTTTTTTTTTAATTATTTATGTTAATCACCATACATTACATCATTAGTTTTTGGTGTAGTGTTCCATGATTCATTGTGTATAACACCCAGTGCTCCAGTCAGTACGTGCCCTCTTTAATACCCATCACCAGGCCAACCCATCCCCCCACCCCAATCCCCTCTAGAACCCTCAGTTTGTTTCTCAGAGTCCATAGTCTCTCATGGTTCGTCTCCCCCTCTGATTTCCCTCCCTTCATTTCTCCCTTCCTACTATCTTCTTTCTTTTTTTTTTTTTAACATATAATGTATTTGTTTCAGAGGTACAGGTCTGTGATTCAACAGTCTTATACAATTCACAGCACTCACCATTGCACATACCCTCCCCAATATCTATCACCCAGCCACCCCATCCCTCCCACCCCCCACCACTCCAGCAACTCTCA
>NW_027830236.1:0-271 GCF_054177405.1 Leptonychotes weddellii | reverse complement strand
GAAAAACCGCCAGAGTAGCTCACATAGAGACAGTCTTCGTTCTTGTTGCTCTGTGGGCCACTCAGGGATCAACAGACACATTTGAACTACAAACCAGGAAAATCTGTCAGATTGTCACAGCTTGCTGTCACTCTATCTGAAGATATTTGAGCCTGACATCTAGAAGTCTTCTCCCCTGGCTACCCTCAGAACTTGGGAACTGCTTTATACTTTGATACAATCATAAACCATCATTTTGTTTGTTTCCATAGAAATGCCTCTTGTTTAATAC
>NW_027830235.1:0-271 GCF_054177405.1 Leptonychotes weddellii | reverse complement strand
TCGGGTTTTTTGTTTTTTTGTTTTGTTTTGTTTTGTTGTTGTTTTTTTTTTATGGCTGCATAATATTCCAGTGTGTGTGTGTGTGTGTGTGTGTGTGTGTATATACCACATCTTCTTTATCCATTCATCCGTTGATGGACATCTAGGCTCTTTCCATAGTTTGGCTATTGTGGATGTTGCTGCTATAAACACTGGGGTGCATGTACCCCTTCGGATCACTACGTTTGTATCTTTGGGATAAATACCCAGTAGCCCTTTGCAGAATTCTTAA
>NW_027830234.1:0-271 GCF_054177405.1 Leptonychotes weddellii | reverse complement strand
CCTCCAGTTCCATCCACGTCATTGCAAATGGCAAGATCTCATTCCTTTTGATGGCTGCATAATATTCCATTGTATATATATGGAAATATTTTCTTTCTTGTAGTAGGATTTTACTTTGCATTCCTTATTCTACCTTATCACCCCCAATCATATTCAGTTTTTGTTATTGACAGGATTTCTAATACTTAATAAGGTAATAATAGACTTTTCTCTCTGCAGGTTCTTGGTGAGATTCAGGAAATTGTGAAAACAGGGCTGTGGGTAGGCGATT
>NW_027830233.1:0-271 GCF_054177405.1 Leptonychotes weddellii | reverse complement strand
TGGAGTTTTGCAGTTCGCATTAATTGGTAAACTTTGTCTTGGCTGGATGTTCTTGCTGATTTTCTGGGGAACGAACCTGTTGCTTTGATTCTTGAGTGTATTTGCCCCGGGTGGAATTGCACCACCCTTTCCAGGGGGCCAGGCTAAGTAATCTGCTAGGGATTGTTGTATGTGGCTTTTTGTTCCCTGAAGGTTTTCCGCTCCACTTTAGAGGATAAGAATGAAAATGGTGGCTTTCCAATCTCCAGCCCTGGAGCCAAGAGCTCAGGCC
>NW_027830232.1:0-271 GCF_054177405.1 Leptonychotes weddellii | reverse complement strand
TCATTCCTTTTGATGGCTGCATAATATTCCATTGTATATATATACCACATCTTCTTTATCCAGTCATCTGTCGATGGACATCTTGGCTACAAAGCTGACTTTTAAGATGAACATTTCCCAAACATGATAACATTCTCAGGTTCCAAACTTAGTTCCAATTTAAAATACATCTTAATCGGGCACCTGGGTGGCTCAGTTGATTAAGCAACTGCCTTCGGCTCAGGTCATGATCCTGGAGCCCCGGGATCGAGTCCCGCATCAGGCTCCCTGC
>NW_027830231.1:0-271 GCF_054177405.1 Leptonychotes weddellii | reverse complement strand
TACAACCTTCCTCACTGTCAACATCCTGCACCAGAGTGGTGTGTTTGTTACAATTACCATATCCACATGTTCTCACCCAAAGTGCATAATTTACATTGGTGTAGGGTTCTCTCTTGGTATTGTTCATTCTGTGGGTTTTGACAATGTATAATGATATGTGTCCTCATTTAGTATGTTACAGGTTGGTTTCACTGTTCTAGAATTCCTCTGGTTTCTGCCTATTTATCTTTCCTCTCCCCCAACTCCTAGCTACCACTGATCTTTTTTCTGT
>NW_027830230.1:0-271 GCF_054177405.1 Leptonychotes weddellii | reverse complement strand
ACTTTAATATTTAACTATATTTTTTTTAAGATTTTATTTATTTATTTGAGAGAGAGAATGAGATAAAGAGAGAGAGCATGAGACGGGGGAGGGTCAGAGGGAGAAGCAGACCCCCTGCCGAGCAGGGAGCCCGACGCGGGACTCGATCCCGGGACTCCAGGATCATGACCTGAGCCGAAGGCAGTCGCTTAACCAACTGAGCCACCCAGTTGCCCCATATTTCATTACTTTCTGATAATTTAACATTTTCTCAAATTATCTTGTTTATTTG
>NW_027830229.1:0-271 GCF_054177405.1 Leptonychotes weddellii | reverse complement strand
ATATTGTACACCTGAAACTACTATAACACTCTATATTAACTATACTGGAATTAAAGTAAAAATAAAAAAAATTTTTTTAAATTAATTGTCAGGGTACCTGGCTGGCTTAGTCAGTAGAGTGTGCAACTTTCTTGATCTCAGGGTTGTGAGTTCAAGCCCCACATTGGGTATAGAGATTACTTTAAAAAAAATTTTTTTTTAAAAAATGAATTGTCAGGCACCTGGGTGGCTCAGTCGTTAAGCGTCTGCCTTCGGCTCAGGTCATGATCCC
>NW_027830228.1:0-271 GCF_054177405.1 Leptonychotes weddellii | reverse complement strand
CAAAACAAAACAACCATATGAGACAAAATGGTTAAGAGTTTGGTCAGTTGGGAATGCTAAGGCTGAGACATCTTTTTTTTTTTTTTTTTTAATTTTGCTGGGTAAGTGAAGATCTGAAGGAATTTTTATTTTATTTTATTTTAAAGATTTTATTTATTTATTTGACAGAGAGACACACAGCAAGAGAGGGAACACAAGCAGGGGGAGTGGGAGAGGGAGAAGCAGGCTTCCCGTGGAGCAGGGAGCCCGATGCGGGGCTCAATCCCAGGAC
>NW_027830227.1:0-271 GCF_054177405.1 Leptonychotes weddellii | reverse complement strand
GCATGGAGCCTGATGTAGCGCTCCATACCAGGACCCTGAGATCATGACCCGAGCCAAAATCAAGAGTTGGTCATTTAACCGACTGAGCCACCCATGCGCCACAGTACTTTGTTGTATTTCTTTTTAGTAAATAGATTATTTACATGGCAATGATCATATGGCATATGCAGAATTACATATAATTTTTATTTTTTATTTTTTATTTTATTTTATTTTTTATTCTTATGTTAATCCCCATACATTACATCATTAGTTCTAGATGAAGTGTTCC
>NW_027830226.1:0-2405 GCF_054177405.1 Leptonychotes weddellii | reverse complement strand
AATAAAAAAATTAAAAAAAAAAAAGGAGGCAATCCAAGCAATATGAAAAACAGTATGGAGCTTCCTTTTTTTTTTTTTTAATGAGAGAAAAGGATTTCATGAATTTCAAAAGCTTCTCAATCCATGTCAAGATCCACATGTGGACTACTCAGACTGTAGAGATCTTACCAAAAGCTATAGTGCAGAGAAAGGAGGAGGCAGTTGGCATGAGGGAAGTTTCTGGTAGGTTGGCAGGAAGGGGAAAGCCTTGCTTCTTTTAGGACAGGACCTTGGAGGGTCATGGAAGAGCGGCAGGTCAGGTGCTTGTGTTCTTATTTTACTTTATGACCAGAATGACTATGTCAATAGCCAGTCAGCCAAGTGACAGCCCAGAAGTGACAAGGGCAGATGGGACCAGATCACTCTGTGGGCTCCAGCACAGGAGGTTCAGTGAGCAGAGCACGGAGATGCACATCTTAGCAGAGCACAGCATAGACCTTGGTCCTGGTCCCCTCCACTGTCAGGAGAGATGTATGTACTTGGGGATCTTCTTGGGAATGAAGAGGGGGAGAAAGATCTTTTGAGAGGGAAGTAATAGTCCTGATATGGAGTTTAAATTTTGAGTGGGCTATTTTAAATATTTTTGTTTTTCTGCCATCAACAGGACTTGAGAAAAAAAAATTGTTAAAGTTAAAAAAAATTGTTAATATCTGAATCATATTGTGTTTATATCAAGTCTCCCCCCCCCCCGCCCCGCCCCACAGGCACACAAATATGCAACAGGCTGTTGTGCAGAAATTGGGTTGATGAGACTTCATGAATGAAGACTATACAATCACATACAGTAATTTGTGTCTGGATGTTGGGAACAAAGGAGAAGAAAGGGTCTAAGGTGACTTTGAATGACTGGAGTAAGGAGTATGTAAAACAGTGATAACATAAATAGGAAAATAGGGTGTGGTAGATACAGTTGGTTTGCCAGTTTGAGTGTAGCTCACTCTTCCTTTCTGGTGGTAATCATTGCAGGTCTGAGGTCCTAACTACCCTCTACCTTGTCATGGGCTGCCTCCTCTCTTGGGGATCTGTCTTCTTGTCACTGTTTTAGCAGAGGCTGCTTAGGGGTAGGGAGAGGAGACCATGTACTCTGACTGCACCTCCATGTCCTAACCACTTCCTTTACTGGGCAGAAGTAAAGTCAAATTAATTTGCCTTATCACTGGTAGCAACTTCTGACACTATGGTTGCAAAGGAGCTTAGAAACTTCCAATTAATTTTGAATGCCGCTGGTATAATTGAGAATTGATTATATATATTTGAGATATTTTGAGAAAACAAACTCTAAACTTTTGATATTAGTATTAATTTAGTCTTAAACTTTATTACAGAATCAAATAAGCTCAGGGGTGCCTGGGTGGCTCAGTTGGTTAAATGTCTACCTTCTGCTCAGGTCATGATACCAGGGTCCTGGGATCAAGCTCCATGTCGGGCTCCCTGCTCGTAGTTGCTGGGGAGGCTGCTTCTCTCTCTCCCCCTGCCTGCTGCTCCCCCTGCTTGTGCGTGCACTCGCTCGCTCTTTCTCACTCTCTCTCTCTCTCTCTGTGAAATAAATAAAAAAAAAGAAATAAGCTCAGTATCTTAGGTTTTGAGGAAACCTTAGAGATAATTTATTTAGCCTAACACAAAAATCCCCAGCAATAACACTTTGGTGTTTAGTCAGTGAGACAAACTTTGAGTCAGGAACTGTGTCTTAATTATTTTGGAATTCCCAATGCTTTGTATAATGCCTGACACATAGTAAGTGCTCATTAACTGCTTTGGTGGCTGTTACATATACTGATTAGTTGGTAAGCCGTAAGCCAGTTTACCTTAGAATAAATACTCTCAGTCTCTAAGTCTAGATTTCTTGTTCCTTGAAGACTTAAATTTAGCAGAGACCACATCATAGATCAAGCTTAGATGCTAGAAACTTGTAGATCAGTGGCTGTGATGGAGATGTTAAGACAATGCAGAGGTCAAAAGGGCTGATTTTCTATGCTGATGTATTAGGGTTAGGAATTAAAACACTTTGTTCAGTAAGAGTTCAAATGGTATTAGACCCATTCCTTGTCTAGATCAAAAAAATAGATCAAAAACTCTTTAAGACTTTGAAGAGAGGTTTTTTTTTTTTTTTTAAAGTCAGGTAGTCTACAGAATCTTGACTTTAAGATATGCTTTTATTTATTTATTTATTCTTATGTTAATCCCCATACATTACATCATTAGTTTTAGATGTAGCGTTCCATGATTCATTGTTTGTGCATAACACCCAGTGCTCCATGCAGAATGTGCCCTCCTCAATACCCACCACCAGGCTAACCCATCCTCCCACCCCCCTCCCCTCTAGAACCCTCAGTTTGTTTTTCAGAGTCCATCGTCTCTCATGGTTC
>NW_027830225.1:0-271 GCF_054177405.1 Leptonychotes weddellii | reverse complement strand
ATATTGTACACCTGAAACTACTATAACACTCTATATTAACTATACTGGAATTAAAGTAAAAATAAAAAAAATTTTTTTAAATTAATTGTCAGGGTACCTGGCTGGCTTAGTCAGTAGAGTGTGCAACTTTCTTGATCTCAGGGTTGTGAGTTCAAGCCCCACATTGGGTATAGAGATTACTTTAAAAAAAATTTTTTTTAAAAAAATGAATTGTCAGGCACCTGGGTGGCTCAGTCGTTAAGCGTCTGCCTTCGGCTCAGGTCATGATCCC
>NW_027830224.1:0-271 GCF_054177405.1 Leptonychotes weddellii | reverse complement strand
TTTTGTATTTGAGATTTATAAATATAGGTATATGTAGATCTATTCATTTTGTTTGCCATATAAATATTCCACAATGAATAATACAGTTTTAAATTAACCTGTTCTTTTGGATATTTGGAGAGTTTCCAACTTTTCTGAAATTACATAGACTGCCGTATGAGGATCTTTTTTTTTTTTTAAAGATTTTATTTATTTATTTATTTGACAGAGAGAGACACAGCGAGAGAGGAAACACAAGCAAGGGGAGTGGGAGAGGGAGAAGCAGGCTTCC
>NW_027830223.1:0-271 GCF_054177405.1 Leptonychotes weddellii | reverse complement strand
CGCCTGGGTGGCTCAGTTGGTTAAGCGACTGCCTTCAGCTCAGGTCATGATCCTGGAGTCCCGGGATCGAGTCCCGCATCGGGCTCCCTGCTCGGCGGGGAGTCTGCTTCTCCCTCTCCCGCTCCCCCGTCTTGTGCTCTTTCTCTCTCTCACTCTCTCTCTCAAATAAATAAATAAAATCTTTAAAAAAAAAAAAAAAGAATACACAGGAAGAAAGAAAGAAAGAAAAAGAAAGATAGATAGATAGATAGATAGATGATAGATAGATAGA
>NW_027830222.1:0-271 GCF_054177405.1 Leptonychotes weddellii | reverse complement strand
GGATGAGAAATGTCTTAGCTTCCACCTTGGGTTATTAAGCGAACTGCGGCTTCATTCACCAAATGAATAAACTTAGTCTTGTTTTGCTCTTTGTTTTGACTACTAGGAAGCTCAGAGCCAAATATTTGGCCTATTTCTAACATACGGCAAGCATTTATGTGCAGCCTGTACATCTAAAGTTTATTTTCCTTCTCTTTTTTAAAACTTATTTATTAGAGAGAGAGAGAGGAGAGGGAGAGGGAGAGAGAGAATCCCAAATAGACTCCACACT
>NW_027830221.1:0-271 GCF_054177405.1 Leptonychotes weddellii | reverse complement strand
TATCACTTGACAATCATTAAAACTAATATAACTTAAGAAAGTATTTCCTGCTAGGTCTTGCTAACTTTGTTCGGAAGCAAAGTACAGACTTCACAATGACATAGTGAGTGTGAGACCACAAATCTAAATTCCAGAGCCAAGGTGGCATTTGGGCTGCATGTGCAAGGAAAGGGAAAGCCATCTAATTGGCTCTGAATTCCACTTGGGCTGATCTTAATAGGAATGTCCTTCACTGATTGTTCAAAATTTCCTTTCAGGGGAATCATGTTCC
>NW_027830220.1:0-271 GCF_054177405.1 Leptonychotes weddellii | reverse complement strand
GATGAAGTGGACGCCTGTGAAACTTGGCTGTGCGCTCTCTGCACACAGCAAAGGTCCTCACCACAAATGCCATATTGATCCTCGATGCCAAAGTCACGTATATGCTAATACATCTGTCGCTTACATCTGGCTCTCGGAAACATTCGTTCCATTAGCCGATGCAGCCCCTGTGCATCTCCGCTCTCTGCGCTATGTCATCGGCCCCGTGCTCTGTGTGGCCACGGGCGGGCAGTCATTTCTAACTGGCTCCGGAAACCGTTCCCCTCCCCCA
>NW_027830219.1:0-271 GCF_054177405.1 Leptonychotes weddellii | reverse complement strand
CCTGATGACAACATACAAACTGTCTTCAAGGAAGTCTATGGTATTACTTCTAATGTGAATCACGGAATAATGTGTCACTGAGTTCTACAATGCATCTTTCATCAGGTTATAATTAGACTTGTTTCCTCTATATAAGAAACAAATACAACAGTTTTTCTATAGAAATATTTAATGAACAAAAAAATAAAAAATTTAATAACTGTAAAACACATTTATTTTTATTAACCACAAAGTGAAGGTACACCTAATATTATATAATAAAAAATAATTT
>NW_027830218.1:0-271 GCF_054177405.1 Leptonychotes weddellii | reverse complement strand
CATTAGTTTTTGATGTAGTGTTCCAGGATTCATCATTTGTGCATAACACCCAGTGCTCATTGCAACACCTACCCTCCTTAATACCCATCACCGGGCTAATCCATCCATCCACCCCCCTCCCCTCTGAAACCCTCAGATTGTTTCCTGGGGCGCAGAGTCCCTCATGGTTTGTCACCCTCTCTGATTTCCCTCCCTTCAGTTTTCCCTTCCTTCCCCAATGTCCTCCATGCTATTCCTTATGTTCCACATATGAGTGAAACCATATGATAAT
>NW_027830217.1:0-271 GCF_054177405.1 Leptonychotes weddellii | reverse complement strand
TGCCCCAGACATTTTCTAGCAGAAGACTCTGAAACACCCCAGACACCATAAGAGCTGACCACAAGATTCTGCTGAAGCCCTAGAACGCGCAACAGAGAGCAGCCCCAGCCTCACCGTCACCTTGTCTCCATCTTAGATGTCCTCAGCCATCTCTTCCAATCATCCCAAGGAACCTTGGCCATCATCTGCCAGATCTTTCTCTCTCCTTCACTCATGTTGACAATGCCCATCAACCACAACCACGTGCCACGCAAGAGAACCACTCTTCAGC
>NW_027830216.1:0-271 GCF_054177405.1 Leptonychotes weddellii | reverse complement strand
GGTTTCTTGTTTAAAAAATTCTGCACTACCCTGATAGCATCAATCTTCTTATGTGTTCTCCTAAAGCTTTAGAGTTTCCTTTTTGATATCAAAGTACTAATTATGTCTAGAATTTCTGCTTTGAGGATATGATGAGGTAGGTGGCAGATATTTTATTTTCCACATGGATGAACAATTGTCTCTGAAACTTTTTTTTTTTATTCTTATGTTAATCCCCATACATTACATCATTAGTTCTAGATGAAGTGTTTCATGATTCATTGTTTGTGCA
>NW_027830215.1:0-2406 GCF_054177405.1 Leptonychotes weddellii | reverse complement strand
AGAAGGTAGCGGGAGGGGAAGAATGAAGCGGGGGAAATCGGAGGGGTGGACGAACCATGAGAGACGATGGACTCTGAAAAACAAACAGGGTGCTAGAGGGGAGGGGGGTGGGAGGATGGGTTAGCCTGGTGGTGGGTATTGAGGAGGGCACATTCTGCATGGAGCACTGGGTGTTATGCACAAACAATGAATCATGGAACACTTCATCTAAAACTAATGATGTAATGTATGGGGATTAACATAAGAATAAAAAAAATTAAAAAAAAAAAAAAAAGAAATGATTTGCTCAAGACCACAGTGCAAATAAGCAGTAGAATCAAAATTTGGAATCAGATACAGGTACATTTCCTTCTGAATCCTGGTGCTTGTTAAAATTCTAAATTCTTGTTAACTTAAGACCAACTTAATAAATAAATGTAGCGACTTGAAAAAGATCTACCATGATAAAACCCAACATTAAGATTGCTTTTATTATGGGTCTGTGAGCACATGTTCCCCACAGAGTTGAGCTGTCTTACCCCATGGGGGGAAATGGAATTTTTCTAAATGGTCAGGGATAAGTGCTGTGATGTGTCAAGTGGTACGATTTCTATTAATAATGTAATAATGATTACACCCCACACCCTGCTCAGAGGAGAGTATTTTTCACATAGCTCCCAGCAGCAATGTATGAGATTGGATCATTTATTTTAACAGGCTAGAAAGAAATTGCTCCTCAGGCGAGAAGGCTGGGCACTGAGACAGGGGCGGCATGGCCCGATCCATTTCAATCTGGTCCCTGACAACATACCAGCCAGCTTTGTGAATCTCAAAGTAATTGATCTCCTAAATAAAAGTCAGCTGAGACCTATGTACACCCGTGAGGGAGAAACGGGGAGAAGAGCCATGAAATTCCACCCCCATCTACACTGTGCTTTGGTGTCAAGAACGCACCTGCCTCCTGTCATAACATGCTTCTACCATCAGCCCAGTGAGGCGAGCAGGGCCACTGGGAGAGTTTCAGTCAGGGGCAGGAAGGCGGACCTGGGAGAGCCGGCCGCCTCCAAAGACGGGGGCGGGGGGGGGTGGGCGGCAGATAAGGGGCTGAATGAAGGACTGCGCACTCCCAGTTCAGAGGACAGCTGACAGAAAGCATGGGTTCTGGTGCCAAGAAGACCCTAATGCACACCATATCGCCTCCGCTCGTGGATGTGCAGCTCAGTCTACGGCCACGTCTCCAAAGAGCAACGCCCACTTCAAAGGGTTCTCTGGAGTTTAACGGGACACTGAGCCCAACAGACCCAGGACACTCCCTAGAATACAGTAGGCCCTGAATAAATAGGATTTCCCTTCCCCCTTTCTCTCCCGAAACACTAACATTTGAAAATTACCAGTGAGAAGAACTGCATAAATTATCAATATTCATGACAGAAGCAGATACACAAACAATCCCAAGGGGCAAAACAACTTAATACCCATTTGTATTTTGGTTTTAGAGTAGAGTAGGCTCCGTTTATGCCAGTAACAGTTATCTTCTGATGTCTCTATGGCTTCCTTCTGCACCGGAATCAGCCTGAATCTCCACCCAGCCTCCGTGCACAGTGGGCCACCCAGCTGCCTGCGCTGCAGGGGCCTGGTAGCCATGACACACGGACGCCAGTCTGTCGCCGGCAACCTGTGCGGACGCAGAGTAAATCACATACCCTCTCTGGACCTCATTTATAATGCAAATGTGTTGAAATAAGCCATCTCTGGGGATGCTTCACTCTAAAATGACGTGACGCTAACAGAAAAATCTTCATCTCTGAGCAAGATGAAAAATAATGAATTCACAATACACCGTGTCACATCAAATTCAATAAAGTGCAAAAACTGAGTGCCCAAATTGAATGCATGATAATTCTGCTATATTCCAGGCCATGCAATTTATATGGGTCCCTAAGGAAAATAGAGCTTAAGTAATTTTTTTAAGTCATGCCTTTTACACAAGAGACACCTGAATAAATGTAGTCTTGGTATTTTACATCTTCAGATCTTCTTTTAGTTATGATGGGGGTTACCTCCTGATAAACCCATCCTAGATTGAAAATTTCAAGCTATATTACAAAGCTGTGATCACTAAGACAGCATGGTACTGGCACAAAAACAGACACATAGATCAATGGAACAGAATAGAGAGCCCAGATATGGACCCTCAACTCTGTGGTCAAATAATCTTTGACAAAGCAGGAAAAAACATGCAATGGAAAAAAGACAGTCTCTTCAATAAATGGTGCTGGGAAAATTGGACAGCCACATGCAGGAGAATGAAACTCGACCATTCTCTAACACCATACACAAAGATAAACTCAAAATGGATGAAAGACCTCAATGTGAGACAGGAATCCATCAAAATCCTAGAGGAGAACATAGGCAGTAACCTCTTTG
>NW_027830214.1:0-271 GCF_054177405.1 Leptonychotes weddellii | reverse complement strand
CACGTTCTGCATGGAGCCCTGGGTGTTATGCACAAACAATGAATCATGGAACACTACATCAAAAACTAATGATGTAATGTATGGTGATTAACATAACAATAAAAAATTAAAAAATAAAATAAAGGCTCTCTTCCCTACCCCAGCACTGGTGTGGAAGAGCAGAGGAGAAGGAGGGGCGTGGATGTGGGACAGATGGGCCCCGTGTCAAAAAAAAACTGCACCAGAGTTCAACAGGCAAGGAAGACTTTATTCAAGACTATTGCAACAGGGG
>NW_027830213.1:0-271 GCF_054177405.1 Leptonychotes weddellii | reverse complement strand
AGAGGGGAGCAGCTGATAGGAGAGGGATGTCCCTTTGGATTATGAGTTGGGGCAATGAGGAGGGGACGAGGCTGTGATACCTATAAAATAACACTACTGTGGGAGAGGCAGGTTTGAGAAATTACGGGACAAGTAGGGAAAGAGTTCTACTTCTTCCTGTAGGTTTACACCAGTGTTTCTTTTCTTTCTTTTTTTTTTTAAGAGTTTTATTTATTCATTTGAGACAGAGAGATACAGAGAGAACATGAGCAGGAGGAGAGGCAGAGGGAGA
>NW_027830212.1:0-271 GCF_054177405.1 Leptonychotes weddellii | reverse complement strand
ATTATTTTAAAGATTTTATTTATTTATTTGACAGAGAATGAAAGAGAGAGTACAAGCAGAGGAAGTGGCAGGAGAGGGAGAGGGAGAAGCAGGCTCCCTCCTGAGCAAGGATCCAGATGTGGGGCTTGATCCCCAGACCCTGGGATCATGACTTGAGCTGAAGGCAGATGCTTAACCAACTGAGCCACCCAGGCTCCCCTAGGTCAGTGATTCTTTCTTCAAGTCCGATTTTGAAGATCTTGTCTGAATTCTTCAGTTTAGTTATTGAATT
>NW_027830211.1:0-271 GCF_054177405.1 Leptonychotes weddellii | reverse complement strand
CACCTGCATGCCTCAGGGTAAGGAATGTGATGCTTGATTTGTTATCCCACTCCCTTATGCCCAGTGAAAACGCTGCATTCACCAAGAAAGCTTTTCAGATTACCCCCCAGCAGCTCATCTTCCTCATCTCAACTGTAGAACTTGACTACAGCACTTTCTAGCTTGTATCATCATAGTGTTTTTTGAGTTGGAAATAATATCAAATTTAGAGAAAAGTTGCACAAATAAAGCAAATAACACTCATATATCTTTTATGCAGATACACCTATTG
>NW_027830210.1:0-271 GCF_054177405.1 Leptonychotes weddellii | reverse complement strand
TTTTTCAGAGTCCATCGTCTCTCATGGTTCGTCCACCCCTCCGATTTCCCCCGCTTCATTCTTCCCCTCCCACTACCTTCTTCTTCTTCTTTTTTTTTTCTTAACATATATTGCATTATTTGTTTCAGAGGTACAGATCTTAGATTCAACAGTCTTGCACAATTCACAGCGCTTACCAGAGCACATACCCTTCCCAGTGTCTATCACCCAGTCACCCCATCCCTCCCACCCCACCCCCCACTCCAACAACACTCAGTTTGTTTCCTGCGAT
>NW_027830209.1:0-271 GCF_054177405.1 Leptonychotes weddellii | reverse complement strand
TAATAACCACAGTGCGTATGTACTCAGAATAAAAGATAACAAAATTAATCATACTTCCTTTCCTTGTCTGGAATCTACTTTTGCAGCAAGAAAGAGAAACTTATTAAGCAAAATTAAATAAAAGTAAAATTTTCTTTTTATTGGACACAGACATACAAAGGACTCGATTGTAAGAAGTTTAGTGAGAAATCAGGGGAAATAAGTTAACCAGATGACAATTCCCTCCAGTGTTTTTTTCTTCCTTGGGGGCTACTTATTATCTCATCTCTGC
>NW_027830208.1:0-271 GCF_054177405.1 Leptonychotes weddellii | reverse complement strand
GTATTCCTAGAAGAAAACATGAATCTTTATATTTGTAGAGAATGAAAGGTATAGGGAAAAAAGTAATGTCCTATAATCTACTGATATTCAAATGCAGCTTTTAAACTTTAATTTAGAAACAAAGCAAGCATTTTTTTGAGAAACATAGCTACATTTATTCTTCAGTATAAAAGCAGTAATTTTTTTTCCTTTTTTTTTTATTCTTATGTTAATCCCCATACATTACATCATTAGTTTTAGATGAAGTGTTCCATGATTCATTGTTTGTGCA
>NW_027830207.1:0-271 GCF_054177405.1 Leptonychotes weddellii | reverse complement strand
TAATAACCACAGTGCGTATGTACTCAGAATAAAAGATAACAAAATTAATCATACTTCCTTTCCTTGTCTGGAATCTACTTTTGCAGCAAGAAAGAGAAACTTATTAAGCAAAATTAAATAAAAGTAAAATTTTCTTTTTATTGGACACAGACATACAAAGGACTCGATTGTAAGAAGTTTAGTGAGAAATCAGGGGAAAAAAGTTAACCAGATGACAATTCCCTCCAGTGTTTTTTTCTTCCTTGGGGGCTACTTATTATCTCATCTCTGC
>NW_027830206.1:0-271 GCF_054177405.1 Leptonychotes weddellii | reverse complement strand
ATTATGATCACAATTTTTTTTGCCTTTCCTAAAGTCACATTAAAAACATAATCTTTTTTATTCCCAATTCAGTTTAACAGTCTCAGGCAGATGCCCATGAGTCCTGATGGGGGTTGGGGACAAATATGGATCTCCGTCCTTCATGTGAGCCCAGACAAAGTGGCTTTCAAGAGAGACTTGAGTCAGGAAAAAAAAAAAAGACTGAGTTGGTTTCTGGTGTCTTCCCTCACACAGGTGATCCTCAGTCTTCATCTGAAGATCCTTTGGATTG
>NW_027830205.1:0-271 GCF_054177405.1 Leptonychotes weddellii | reverse complement strand
CTGAGAAAGGAAAATGAGATCTCCCTGCCTGGCTAAGGCTACTTACCATTTTCCACATGGTCCCGCTTGATTAGGTGTTTTCCTTAATGTGGTTCATTTTTTAAAAAGCTAGGATTTGAGTAATTTAAACTTGTTTAAATGATTTATTTGACACCTTGAACATATGCTATTAGTATTGTTCCAGTAGGTTATACTCACTAATATATCAATTCTTTTACACATAAAATGTTTCCATTTACTAAAACAACTAAAAACCACGAAAAGACTGAAC
>NW_027830204.1:0-2406 GCF_054177405.1 Leptonychotes weddellii | reverse complement strand
GCTTATCTCTCGAATTCTGCCCTCGTGATCCAGTAGTTGTTTATCTCTCTTTTTCTCAGCTTCTTTATTCTCCATCATTTGGTCTTCTATATCACTAATTCTTTCTTCTGCCTCATTTATCCTAGCAGTTACAGTCCCCATTTTTGATTGCACCTCATTAATAGCCTTTTTGATTTCTACTTGGTTAGATTTTAGTTCTTTTATTTCTCCAGAAAGAGTTTCTCTAATATCTTCCATGCTTTTTTCAAGCCCAGCTAGTATCTTTAAAATCGTCATTCTGAACTCTAGTTCCACCATCATGCTAATGTCCATAGTGATTAGGTCCCTAGCAGTCGGTACTGCCTCTTGTTCTTTCTGTTGATGTAATTTTTTCCATCTTGGTATTTTGGTCTAGAGGAGAATAGATGAATGAGAGAAGAAAATGCTAACAGGGTTAAAACGTCCCCAGAAAATATACACTAAACAAATCAGAAAAGACCTGAAATGGGGGGAAAAGAAAGGGAAAGAAAAAAAAAGAAAAAGAAAATGATAAAGAAAGAAAAAGAAAAACAAAACAAAAATAACAGAATATGATCAAATATGATCAGGCTGGTACATAGATCAGTGCCACCCACTAGATTTTGGGTGTATTTTGGTCTAATAGAGGAAAGTGCCTCCCAAAATTTTAAAGAAAGTAAAACTTACATGTGTACAGAAATAAGGGTTAATACAATGAAGGGATGGAATATGAATGTAAAGATGAAAATTATAAAAGATTTTATAAAAGGAATTAATAAGATAAGAAGTTGGTTGAAAAAATAAAGAAGAGGATTTAAAAAAAAGAAAAGGGAGGGGCGCCTGGGTGGCTCTGTTGGTTAAGCGACTGCCTTCAGCTCAGGTCATGATCCTGGTGTCCCGGAATCGAGTCCCACATCGGGCTCCCTGCTCAGCAGGGCGTCTGCTTCTCCCTCTGACCCTCTTCCCACTCATGCTCTCTGTCTCTCATTCTCTCTCTCTCAAATAAATAAATAAAATCTTAAAAAAAAAAAGAAAGAAGAAAAAAAAGAAAAAATGAAAAGGGAGAGAATGTGATCAGGCAGGAGACTAGAACAAAGCCATACACTAGAGATTTAGGGTATATTTTGATCTGTTTGAAGAAACTGTATCTCAAAATTTTAAAGAGAGAACAACTTATATATAAATCAAAAATAAGGGTAATTACTATGAAGGGATAGAACATGACTCTAAAAATGAAAAGTAAAAAAATATTTTTTAAAAAAGGAATTGATAAGATGTTGGTTGAAAAAAGGGAAAAAGAAAAATTCAAAAAAAAAAAAGAAAAGATAGTAAAAACAATTAACTTTGAAAGACTAAGGAATCATGGTAAAAAAACCATGAATTCTATGTGCAGAATTCCCCTAGCGCTGGAATTCTGCCATTCTCATTGATCGGTAAACTTGGTCTTGGCTGGCTGTTCTTGCTGATCTTCTGGGGGAGGGGCCTGTTGCTGTGGTTCCCAAATGTCTTTGCGGAGGCGGTATTGCCCCACCCTTTCCAGGTCCAGGCTAAGTAATCTGCTTGGGTTTGCTCTCGGGAGCTTTTGTTCCCTGCAAGCTTTCCCTACAGCTTTGGAAGAGAAGAGTGAAAATGGCGGCCTCCAAATCTCCACCCTGGAGGAGCTGAGAACTTGGGGCCCCACTCCTCCGTGCGCCCCCAGAGAAAAGCAGTCAGTCACTCCCGTCTCCCCAGTCTCTGGCCGCACTCTGTGCTCACCTGGCCTTTGACCGAGCATTTCTGTCTCTGGCACACGACCCCGTCTGGAGTCTCCAAACCCAGCAGGTTCCTGTGGTGTGTTCCCGCACCGCTGCTCCAAGGGGAGGAAGGGGGGTCTCCCCGGATCTGCCGCTTGTTGGGTCCCTGCCGGAGGAGTGGTGGTATGACTGCCGCGGATCACGGTTTGTGGCTTCCCGGAGCTGAGAGCCCGCTCCTCGGCTTCATCTCTGCAGCTGACTTCCCTGCTCCGATACCTGGGAGCTCTGTGTGGAGGTTCGTCAAAAAGTTGAAAATAAAGCTACCATATTATCCAGCAATTGCACTACTGGGTATTTACCTCAAAAATACAAGTGTAGGGATCCGAAGGTGTATGTGCACCCCGATGTTTATAGCAGCAATGTCCACAATTGCCAAACTGTGGAAAGAGCCAAGATGCCCATCGACAGATGAATAGATAAAGAATATGTGGTAGATATATACAATGAAATATTATGCAGCCATCAAAAGGAATGAAATCTTGCCACTTGCAACGACGTGGATGGAACTGGAGGGTGTTATGCTGAGTGAAATAAGTCAATCAGAGAGACATGTATCATATGACCTCACTGATATGAGGAATTCTTAATCTCAGGAAATAAACTGAGGGTTGCTGGA
>NW_027830203.1:0-13454 GCF_054177405.1 Leptonychotes weddellii | reverse complement strand
AAGGAAAAAGCTTTCTTATCAATAGGCTAAGTTTCAGAGACCCATAACTCAATTTCCTACAGCCCTAACATCACCACCCCTTCCAGGAGTGATGTGGGAAACCCAGGCAGAAGGGAATGTAAACAAAGTTAAATTTCTTTCTGACCTGCAGCCTATAGACAAGGACTTGAGGTAGGAAGAGGATAACATTCCTCTAGGAAACTCCCAACTGTCTTAATGTTAATGCTTTGCTAGACAGAAAAACTACCTTAGCTTGACAATAGCCAGGCCTCCAGTAACCTAAGGGTCTTTAGCATATCAAAGTCCTTTTGGACACCTCCCTTTTTCCTTACCTCCCCCAACTCCTGAGTATATAATCAGCCACTCCTCACAACCCCACTGCAGCCGCTCGCTTTTTGCCCATGGGTCCTGTCTTCGTGATTTAATAAAATCAACTTTTTACACCAAAGACGTCCAAGAATTCTTTCTTGGCCCTCGGCTCCGGACCTCACCAACATTCTAAAACTACATCATAAAGATGTAGGAGCATTGCTCCGACTTCCCTTTGTTTGGGCCAGTAGCCTGTGTGTTTTCTGCTGGAGAAACAACGGAGGGCATCACCCCACATAAGTTAGTTTCTAGTACAGGGAAAAGAAAACATCCTGAATCATGGATATTTCTGTCCTCTGCCTCCTGGTCTCTAGTTTGGGGCCCTCTGACCTCCCTAACGTCCCTCAACTCTTTATGTTAAGAGAGCTCAAGGCATCCACATAAGCAGCACGAAAGTCTGTAATGAAGAGTCATGACAACCTGCTGGTATTTTTGGCACCTGCCAGACCCTCCTTGATTTTGCCTGACTCACTCCTGCATATTCAAAGGTTTTCAAACCCAGACTGCAGCTCTCTCCTCCACAAACCCGGTTCCAATTAACTCAGTTTTCTTCACCCTTCACATGCCCTGGTCTTTGGGACTCCTTTTCATTTCATGGCCCCTTCCTTCTTGCAAGTCAGACAGTGGGTTACCACCATACTAGATGCTGATTGACTCCATTTATTTGATGTCTCAGGGTTACAATTCTCCAAATGGTGTCCGTTGTAAGATACAGAGAAAACACTGTAGACAAAGTATTCATTGGGCCCTTAACTCTTCTAGAAGCTTCCTGCTCTGCCAGAATTTGAAGGAGTTATTGCTGTAATGATATGAGCCTATTAGTCACTTGTGTTTACCCACGAACAATCCCCCAAGATCTCCTCCTGCCTTGGTTGCTATGTGAACAGAAAGGGAGGAAGTTGGGGTTGGTGACTCACTCTTCCTTCACGGTCTCGGAGCCTCACTTAAGGGGCTCTGGCATCTACCAACCCACACTGAAGTCTGCTGTTTAGAAAGTTCTAACGTTGTAACTCCTTTCAAATATTTGTAAAAATAAAATAAAATAAGTGATAATTTAGCTCTGATTTTTCATTGTGTCTAAGATGCGTATGAGAAAGCTGTTCAGCTCCTCTGACTAGGGAAACACAGAGCTAAAGCCCTGGATGGGAGGAGTCTCAGAACAAGTTTCGTAATCTCCGCCTCTGGGGGCTGAGGTCAAGGCAGGCAGCCGGGGTGGCTACTCTGTGATGCTCACCACAGCCATTTTCTAACCTCAGAAATTATTTTCTTAGCATTTCAGGAGATTGCAGTATTCCTGCAGTTCAGTTTCTGAGAGCTTTACTGATTTGTCTTCCTACTCAAGCCAAGCAAACACTGATTGCTACATTTCTGAAGAAGATCTCGAGATCTGGACTACTGGGGAGAATCTTCAGTGAGGTGAGTCTGGTCAGGATTTTTGTAGAGGAGATGCGGGTACTTCCTTGATGGGGGGTCGGGCCGGTATCAACTGTATTCTGAAAAGTGAAAATCTCAGTGCCTTCATCCTAATCCTTCCACTACATGGGACGATGATAGGTATCTTTGACGATTGCAGCTTTAAAATTCGTTCTGTGGGTGTTTACAGCATGGTTGATATTCAGAGGCAGGCCTTGGCTTTCTAGCCTGGAGGGGGCCCAGGGAACTTGCCGGCTGTGGTGGGAGCTGGGATAGGGGACAGGATGTTGGGATGAAAAAAGTATTATGCAATGATACTAAGTAAGAAAATACATCTGGACATAAAACTATATTCTATGGTATTATCCCGATTTCACAAAACATGAGAACACCCACACACAGTAGAGCGTTTCTCAGGTTCATGGGCACACTCACTCAAACACATGGCGCCCTAGCGTTTCCCTAAGGGCTGTGGGTCCGCTCTGCCTCGAATGGCGGGCCGGCATTTCAGGTCGTGGCAGACACACTCCCCGGGCTCCTCAAAGGCTGAGGCAAACGGTGGTGGCGTTTGTAGAAAAGAGGTGGTTGGAGACAAATCTGTAGCCACAGTTTGGAAAATGCTTTAGTCTTTCTGTAGAGCTTGGTACACAAACATTTCATGCCCATTGGAGAGAAACGTAGCATTTTAAATATTAGTTTCAGAATTTCCTAAGTGTTAGATCAAGCTTTTTATTTAAGCTGAGCAGTGTTGGTCAGCTTTTCTAAGTATTTTCTGCTTCTTTTCTTGCTTTGTTCAGTAACTAACATATGCTAGAATCAAACTATAATCGTGATTTTGTCCACTTTTCCTTGTAGTTCTCTCAACTGTTAACATATATGTATGAATATATAGTGAGAAATATGCTACATAACACTATTCATAATAGTATGAATAACAAAAGCTCATAATAAATAATATATATTTATTACTATTAAGCAAATACATAATTAAAACTGTTGGCAACTTTCTGGAAGGTAAACCTTTAATCATTGTGCAGTGAAACTCTAGTTCTGATTAAAGTCTTTGTCTTAAAGTCTTTTTAACGCTACATGACACAGATAGTCTGCTCTCTTTAATGTTTCCATGTACAACTTCGGCAACAATCTTTTTTAAAACTTTGAGTTACTTTTTGTCAATGATACATACGTAGATTTTTTTTAAATCCATTTTAGAAATGTTGCCTTTTAGTGGGTTTATCCCTTTATGTACATTAGGTGAAGTGCTGTATTTTGACTAACTTAAAACAATTACCTATAGTGTTTATTCTGTGCTTTCTTCTTCTTCGCCAATAAATTTAAATTTATATCTCCAACCCCTCCTAAAAGGCAAGTAGCTCATTAAGCACAAATCCTCTTTCTTCCCTGTCCACCCCACCATGTTGATCTACTTCCCGTTTTGTTTCTCTTCAGTTGGGGCTTTATTTATTTTTAAAATATTGAAAGAGTCAATCAAGGTCTTGTTCTCTCTTTCGTTTTTGTCAGCAGTTGTGTTTTTTTCTTTTTTTCTTTTTTTTCCTGACCTCTTTTATTTTCCAGGGGAATACTGTTTCCAAAACACTGCTCCGTTGGTGTCTTTGTGTTGCAAATCTGTTTACTGTGTTGGTCAATATCAAGAGATTCATCTGTAGTACATTGCATTTCAATGCCATTTGAGCTAGATACAAAATTCTGGTTTCAAAATTATTTTTTCTTCAATTTATATTGGCCAGCGCCTCTCTGAAACATTTGGGTTCACATAAGTTTTGAAATTCAGAATTTGAGTGACTTAGGAAAGGCTGTCTAATGCACACACCACATCTTGTGTATCATATAGATGACTGAATAAGATCTGAGTCCTGACTCAGCTCACAGGCACTCACGGTCGTGTAGCAATGTTGTGGGAAACAAAGGCCAAAGGCAATGAGATACAATTAAATGTGCTTATAACTTGCAGCCCATGGACAGATACTTGAGGCAGGCAGAGTATAGGTATTGCTTTGCTAGAGGGAAAAACAACCTTAGTTTGACAATAGCTAGGCCTCCAGTATCCTGTGCATCTTCTTTAGCATATGAAAGTCCTTTTCGAACTTCCCTTATCTTTACTTCCCACAGCCCCAAAGTATATAATGGGTCACCCCTCACAACCCCAGGGCAGCAGCTCTTTCTGCCCAGGGTCCTGTCCCTGTGCTTTAATAAAACCACCTTTTTGCACCAAAGATGTCTCAAGAATTCTTTCTTGGCCCTTAGCTCCAGGCCCCAACAATGCTGCTCAAAACCCTATCAGCAAGACATGTGAGAACTTGCATTAAGGTGGAATTTAAAAAAAAAAAAAAAAATTCTACACAGGCTCCTGAGGTCTCACATCAGATATTTTTCTAGCAAAATTTGTCATCAAATTGATACACACACGTACATGCGCAATCACACACACCCACATAACTTTTGTTTTCACAATTTGGGGAGATTTCAGTAGTGCAGATATGGAATTTGGGTGAAATACTATACGAAGGTACTCCATGCCAGTTTTGCTGTTGAAAATCTGATTTTGAAACTTTGTAAGTGATCTACTCTTTTTCTCTGGAAGTCAAATTTTTCTTGCTGTTTTGGATATTTTTCAGTTCCTCTACATTATGTCCTGATGTGGGTTTTTCCTTTGCTCTCCTATTTGGCACACTCTTGGTCAATCCCTCTGAGGATATCCATGTTATTTGAATTCCAGGAAGTGTATCTCATTATTTCTTTCAATATTTTCTCCTTTTCATTTTATATTTTGTTCTTTTAACAACAAACAGCATGTGGGTGTGGACACTTTGACCTGTGGCCTGAGAGGTCTCACATGCATTTTCTGTCTTCTATTTCTGAATCCATTCTGTCTTCTTGTGGGACAGCTTTCAGTCTCATCTTACAAATCACTCACTTACATTCGAGTTGTACCCGTTGAAGTATGTGGTCACATGATTATATTCTAGGAGCTAAGTCTTCTGAATTCCATAGTCTAAGCTATTAACAATCGTCTTCTGCTTACTGAGTCATGTGCTGGGGGAAGATATGGGAGGGAAAAAAAATGACAAAAGTGACATTTTTCACAAATACTGATTTTCATAAGCTGAATTAGATTCAGAGTTTAGGATACTATGTAAAAATATCCAACATAAGAATATGATTGGATTCGGGCTGAACACGTCTGCACATGTACATAATTTGGCAGAATTACATTATACTAGTTTCATGAAGACCATGTATTCTCTAGATTTACCTTTCAAAAAAAAGGGGGGGGAAGAAGTACATTCCATGCAGAGAGCCTGACATAGCACAATGCAATGCATATTTCTGGGACCTAAATATGAAAAATGGAAAAGAGGAGAAGTCAGGAAGAGACATTATTCAAGGCCTAAAAGCCGGGCTACATATCCAGGAGTACTTCCTAAGGAAAACAGGGAACTACCGAAGGATTTTGAGACAGCTAGAAGTACAGCTTATGGAGAGAGAACTGAGTCGAGAAATTAGCCGGGAGGAGGAAATTCAAGCAACTCTTACTTGTGGCCAATCAGGGCCACTATGGTTCTGCACGAGAGAGCAGGTAGACCAGGGCACAGAGGACACGGAGAACATGGCCCGAGCCCCAGGGAGAGAGGACATGGGAAGGGCTGACTAGGGAAGAGTCAGGCGTGCTGGGCACGTGCCCAGCAGGGAGGGCGACGGTGGGAGGACAGTCACAGGGAGTGAGAGGTGACAGAGTCCAGAGCCAGCAGGTGGACATCCAGGGAGAGACCTCAGCCCCAACACAGGATGGGAGGAGGTAGCGAGCGAGTGGGGACTCTGACCCCCTGCAGCCCACACTCCACACAGGGCAACAGCAAGACCTCTTTCCAGACCTCCTGCCACCACCCCCACCCCAACCCAACTCAACTATCATTATTAAAAGGAAAGAATTTCTTAGAAGTCCCGAATACAGCAGTTCTCAACCCACAGTGACATACCTGGAAATTAAGTTCCTCTTTGTCACACACACTCAAGGACAACACCGTGACATGGGCCACTCACTCACATAGACACAGCCGGACTTTTAAATCTTCTGGAGAAAGGTATAACACTATGGTATTTTTCTCTTGCAGGCTCAGCCATACCTGGAGAGATGGGGAGTGAGTACAAGAGAATTATTCTGCTGAAAGGACTGGAGCTCATCAACGACTACCAGTTTAGCATAGTTAAGTCCCTACTGGCCCATGATTTGGGACTGACTACCAACATGCAAGAAGAATATAACAAGGTCAAGATTGCTGACCTGATGGAAAAGAAGTTCCCAGGGGCTGCCTGTGTGGACAAGCTAATAGACCTATTCAAGGACATGCCACCACTTAAGGACATTGTTAAGCAACTTAGAAATGAGAAGATGAAAGGTAATAAGGAAGATCCCACACCTGACTGCTCCACCCTGAGCTCCCCCCAATTGAGTAGAAGAGCACTTGGTGGGGTGGCATACCCCTTTGCCAGTGCGTGACTCCGCAGCGGTGACCACGCAGGATGCAGGGACCAACAAGCTGACAGCCCTGGGCATCCCCTTTCCTGGGAAGGGGACTGATTGATTGATCTATGCAGAAGGCTGTATTAGGCGCGAGGACAAAGAATGAAAGATAGAAGGAGCCCATGAGAGCCTGAGGCTTGCAGTGCTTTGGAAATGTTAGAAAATCACAAAATAATCACTTATTTTAAAATAATTACGTTTAACCAATGAATGTGCCTATTCTAACACTATTTGCCACATGATCATCTGCCTTCTGGTAACAAAGGTACAGCGTGCTTAATGTAAAACCTACCTCTCAGAGAGGTGGACAACTTGCCCCGGGTAAAATCACCGTGTTGAAACAAAATCTTAAAAAACCCAAAGGCCAGTGTCGCCATTTTGTCACCTCACCGATCTGTATCCTATTTCCTTTCATTGGTTTCTGTTATTTTAATAGATCTTTTGAAGAACATGACCAAGCAGTCAGTATCATGAAAACGTTGGATTTTTTTTAAGGAGATGATGGGAGAACAGGGCCGGGAAAGGGTGGGACGGCAGCACATAGGAATCCAGAGGATGGGGAGGATGTGCTCACTGCCCGGAGAGCGAGTTGGGAAACCACTGAGGAGCAGGACGCAGTGTCCCGGCCTGTGGTGGGGCCGTCGGTCCCCTCGGGGCCAGGCTGGCTCAGGCAGGACAGGCAGACTCGAGTGTACGTGCATCGGCGGCGGGAGCTGAGAGGACTTAGCCTTGACAAGGCTTCAGCTCTGGGCTCATTGTGTCCTCCTTGTTTTTGTATCAGTTGCAAAGAAAATGAAGACAACAGAAGAAACGCCAAAGAAAAAGCCGCAGCAGGCAAGGGTGGGCCCCTCGGCATGTGCCCCCACGACAAGCAGCGCTCTGCTGTGCGAGAGAGCGGAGGGGACCACTGCGTCTCAGGTAAGCCTGGGGAGGGACAGGAGGCTTCGGGCCCCAGGAAGGAGCTCGCCAGGCACTTGCTTCTTGGTCAGTATTCTGTCCGTGCAGATTTGCCAAATGGAGGCATTCGGGTCATCTGCTTCGTGCCAGGCAAAAACGTGGAAAACGTTTCGGTGACATAAACGTGATGACATCACCTCCTTCCTACAGACGAGCTCGCAGCCAGGCTGGCAACGCGGCTCGCGCACGCCCGCGCACCCCGATTTTCAGGAGGCTGGAGCTCTTGCCGTCCCAACGCAGGGGCGGCTCCAGCAGTGGGGCGTCTGCGTCCGTGAGCGTCTCCCCCTGTGCGCTGTCAGCCCTGCCCGCTCTCACCCGCTGCCTGTCTCCAGGTGACAGCCGGGGACACCCGGGAGTTTCCCGGGCCGCCACGTTCCCGGTGGGAGGAACCTGCGGCCAAGCAGTGAGACTGTGGTGCTTCTCTTCGTGCTGAAAACCGCTAACAGGAACGTTCCACTGCTTTCAGAAAAGAAAAACCGCCGCCAAAGGAACGGCTGCGCCAAAAAAGAACAAGGGGATCCAGCCGCAGACCCAGGCGGTCTGCCGTCCCGGGCCCAGCACGTCCGCAGCTGTCGGCTTCCTTCCGCGGCCCCAGACCGCGTCGTTGGCTCCGCTCTTCTCCGCCTTCCCCGAGGTACCGCTGCCCCGTCATCCTTGCGGGGTTTCCTCGCGCCCGGGGACCGCCCCTGCCGTCGGTGGCAGGCGTCCCAGCGCGCTTGGGCAAAGGGGCTTCCCTTGCTGGGGGTAAGGTGGTCCCACGAGGAGAAGCCACAGCCACATAAAGTACGCTGGTGGTCGCCGTGTGGACTACCCCAGGCCAGACGCGTCTCAGGGACCTCTGGCCTGTGGGGGTGAATGGCATGGCTCCATGCCCCTCCACGTCTAGGACCCCAACACCCATCCCTGCCCGCCACGCGGGGTGGTTTCCCCTTCCTGACGGGATTCGGCCGCTGCTCATACAGACCAGGCCGCGGTGAGAGAGGGGATTAGAGGTGAACACACCTGTCCTCCTTTCTTCCGTTAGAGAAATGCTGTGGCTAATGGTTCCAGGCACGTATCCTCTGCGGAGCCAAGGAGGATAGGGACTTTGGAGCCACTAACAGCGCTGTGTCTTGCGCAGACGTGACATGAGCTGGACCCTCACCGGGGCCCCAGATACACTGAGAACCCTTTGTGGCTTGTGTGGGCGCTGGTCCCCACCTCCAGTGCCCTCGGCGTGGTTTGCTCACACTTCCTATTTTCTTTAGTCGTTGAAGACTGAATGGGTGGAGGGCGCCTGGGTGGCTCGGTTGGTTAAGCGACTGCCTTCGGCTCAGGTCATGATCCTGGAGTCCCGGGATCCAGTCCCGCATCGGGCTCTCTGCTCAGCAGAGTCTGCTTCTCCCTCTGAGCCTCCCCGCTCTCATGCTCTCTCTCTCATTCTCTCTCTCTCACATAAATAAATAAAATCTTTAAGAAAAAAAAAAAAGACTGAATGGGTGGAGGATATATTTGAATGAAATATTTGAATCTGTTCCTTTGGTACTTGAGGGCAGCGCAGTTCTGTGCCGCTCTTGCGGAGGATCCGGCTCTAATTCAGAAAGACGCTTCTGTTGAAGTGAGGGTGTTTGGACTCCTAGGCCGCTGTCTGCTACCTTATACTTTGGCTAGATAAGCTACTGGTTCGTTAGCTTTTCCTTTCTGTTAGGCGATTCATTTCTAGCCTGGCTCCAGCTCCAAATATCTGTGAGGGTCGTTGTGGTCCCAGTGTTATAATTGAGGTTTCACGCATGATAAAATGACCTGGCTGGTATTCCCTGCCCAGACTTGTAAGTTTGTTTCCCTGTTTCTGTCCAACACACAACCAGATGATGAAGGGCCAACATCAAGCTGCTCCTAGAGGACGTGTGCTTCAGCAGGGCCCCCTGACTGTCCTGGTACTGAAAGCAACGGAGCCATTTGAATACGAGTCCCCAGAAGAGGGGAGAAGCAGAATGTTTCATGCTACAGTGGCCACTCCCAGTCAGTTTTTCCATGTGAAGGTTTTAAACAGCAACCTGAAAGAGAAATTCACAAAAGAGAATATCATTACCATATTAGATTACTATGAATGCAAAGGAATCCTCGAGATAAACAAAGCCTCATCTGTGTTCGAAGCCGATCCTTTCCAATTGATTGTGGTCCCAAACAGCATCATCAAAAGAGCAAATGAAACTCCCAAGATTGATAATCTTTACAAGCAAGCATCAGGAACATTTGTGTATGGATTATTTCTGTTACATGAGGTAATCCCTTAAAATTGTTTTTATTTTCTCTGTCCACACCTGAAATTGAGTGTTTTCACTTGCCAAGCTCTGTGTACTGACTCTGGGGTGGAGCCCGGCTCCCAGCCCACTGTCTTGACTACAGAGTGAAGGTCAAGTGCGCCACACAGCAGGAAACGGGACTGGTGACCTGATAGTCTTCTACCCGAGATAGCTTCATGCAAGTTCTTTGAAAAAGAGTCCCTAGAAACCTTGTTATTTCACCAGTAATGATTATTTTTAACCTCCGTGAGCAAGGACAGCACAGGGTATAAATGAGTATGCACATGCTCATAATTGTATCTCTGAGCTCCTCCACGACTGTATAAATCTTTTTTTTTTTTTTTTTACTTTGAATAATAGATTGCCCTAACAAAGATTAATTCTGGCTGTGACACATATTCAGAGTAATAAATATATTGGCTTGTATTCTCCTGAATGTGAATACCTTCAACATGTAGGCAAATAATATAATCATTCAAGGCTGTCTCCTCTAACCTATTTATTTAACACATTATTTATGAACAGTTTATTGAAGACTAAGGTTTCATATTGTATGATAATTGGAAGACATGGCAATCTAATTCCATTATATCCCCAAAAGGCGGGGAGGGATGGCATGGACAGTTTTACTGATATGTCATGTCCAAATTCAGGGTACTGGTTAGTATGATGCATTCAGTTCTCCCCAGAATTTACAAACTGTCATGAACTCCCCTGGTATCTCATAGGATCTCATATGATCTCATATGATCTTATATGCTTCATAGCCCCATATGCCTGTCTTCCGGGATAGCCCTTAATTTACTTCCATTCCTTTCTTACACTGTCTTTCAGAGACCATGGTTAAAAAATGCACTTATAGAATTGATGAGTTATAACTTAAGAAAGTGAACTGCAGGATCCTGGTCAGTGGAGATAAGATTTGGAGAAGGATGGGTAAATGGAGAAGGTTGAAAAAGGAATTAGTTACTGGAACCTTACTTGTTATATAGGTTCTTTCTAATCGGCTGATGAATAGTCATGGTCATGTCCATTCCTTTCTGCATAAGGACAGGAGCTAAAGGAGTCCACCAGAGCTCCGACTCCTTCCTCTGATTCCAGTTGTTTAAGGAATCAACGCTTCCCTTGTGGTGAAGCAGTAGAAAATAGGAAGAAAACTCATTGTGCTAGAATTGCCAGATAGAAAATATCTAGAACAAGAAAGGGGAAGAAAATACAAAAGCAGGATAATAAAAGGAAAGTTCTCTGACAAGACCTTGCCAAAGCTGTGTGTTTATTTGTGCCTATAATTGCTTTTTTATGTCTTGGATTTCCTGTGCCACCAGGTGCTTCCTCAGACATGAAAGTCACTGCTATGACTTCAGAAACTGAACGTTGCATTTCTGTTGCAGAAAAAAGTGAATAGGAAGACGACAGTGTATGAAATACAGGATAACACAGGAACGATGGAGGTCGTGGGGACCGAGAGATGGCATAACATCACGTGTGAGAAAGGAGATAAACTTCGACTCTTCTGCTTTCAACTGAAAACAATTGACCAGAAGCTGAAACTGACATGTGGAACTCACAGCTTCATCCAGGTGGGAACTGGATAGAGGAGCGTTAGTTTGCCAATAGAGGCAAATAACTTTGTTTAGGTTTTGAGAGCACCAGATTCCTGTTTTTGGACACATAAGAGTCCAGCGGGTGGGAGGAGAACACAGCCATGCCTTGCATTCATTTTTAAGTGGAGGATTTTTAAAAGGCTATGAGGAAATGACATTCACAGAGATTTCAAAAGCATAAGATACTTACGCTAAGTAAGGAAATATTTGAAGACATTAGGAAGGCAGGGAGGCTACTTCTCATAATGGTTGAGAGCAGGGCTTTGAATAGGACAGACCTGATTAGAATCCTGGCCTTCAGCAGTCACCACTTGCCTGACGTTGGGGATGTAGTTGACTGGTCCTCTGAAAGGGTCACAGTCTCTACATCATTGGGTTGAGGTAAGACCGTGTGTGGTTAAGTGAGACCATACACATTCTCTAACTGCTGAACACGAAAACGGAAATCAGTCTGCAGTAGGTACTATTTTTCTTAGCAAAGTAGACATTGGAAAGAGTTCTAGGCAAAAGAAATGATGCATGTGTGTCCCCAAAAGTGTGAGACAACATGATTTCTGTATAACTGAAATGCCATAGATGTAGAGATGGAGGGAAGGTGAGGCCAGGGAGTAAAAACAGGAGTCAGGGGATGTATTTGGTGTATTTCTTTTGTCAGAAATAAACAGAAATGGAAAATTCATTGTGAAAACAAGTAACCACTTGAAAAATTTTATGCGGAAGAATGCCTGATGACTTTGACATCTTGGCAAAAAGTATGCTAGTAACTCTCTGGAGGGATGCATTAGGGAGAGGCCAGGTTTGGAGACAGGGACAGCAAGCAACAGCAGTACTTGGCAGTTTAAGGATAATTCTTAAAGTCATGGGTGTGAATGATACTGCCCAAGAGAAATAATAACATAACAACATGTGTATCTAAATGAATAAGAGAACACTTAGCTGAGCGCTTACTGTGTGCTGGGAACTGAGACAGTGACGAAGATACTGAAGTCATTATTCCCATTTCATTGATGGAGATACTGATTATCACTATCATTGAAAGGTGGGCGGGAGCCCTGCTTGGCACTGCGTATACCTGCTGCAACCGAGATCGCTGTGCTGGCCCAGGTGCTTGGGCTCCAGACTCAGACTCTTGGGCTCAGTGGGCAGAACAGACACATAAGGGTGCAGCTTTGGGAAAAACTGGTCTTTGAGAGTGGCCTGAGGGGAAGTATACCACTCAGGAACAAAAAGAAGTGAGCACAGAGGTCAGCAGTAAAACGGAAAGTGTGTATAATAAGCCTCAAAACAAGTTTAACGAAGAAGAGGGTCAACAGAGCACATACCAGACACAGACGACCGAGGGGGTCCCAGGACCCTGAGTAACTGTATCTTAGAGCCAAAGGCACCACCCTGTCGTGCAGTGCACATCTTGGCCCACGTGACACCACACTCTCTTTCTCGGGCGCGTAGGAACATACACACACATACTCACAGAGGTCCACCATGGAATTCTTGATGCACTAATCAACATTAAACTGAGTGCAAATAATTAATCTAGAAATTCTGATCTATTCATGCGTACAGACGTGTACAAGCACCTCAGTGCCACTCTTCAGGTCCCCTAACGCAAGAATCCCCGACTTCTACCTTTAGTCCAGAGCAGTTGCACTGGGAAAAATATTTACCTTTTGTTGCTTCCTGTCACTTTTCTGCTCCAGTGAGGACTCCCCTTCTTTCCCAGTTCCTCCTCACCATCCTTGTGGAGCTGTTCAAGTGGACCCATGGGGGCACCAGGAAATCTCTCCTTTAGGTTCCAGATGAGGAGGGCTCACAAGAGGGTGGTGCAGTGCAGGAGATGGGAGAGAGAGAATGAGCAGCCTCCGAGAGAGGACACGGGGTGTTGACGGAGCTGGAGACACAGTGCAGGTGGAAGGAAGAAGAGCAGCAGACCTTCAGTGCAACGCCTAGGATCTCATTGTGTCTTTCTTATCTCTCCTTTAAGGTCATCAAGGCTAGGAAAAGCAAGAAGGAGCCAGTCGGTTTTGACTTAAAGGTGGAATTTGATATGATGCACTCCCCTCCAGATCAATTCATGGGCTTTCATAGTGGAATTGTTAAAACTGAGGATTTCTATTAAAAATAGATGCAGTAGAAATAGCCCAGCATATTAAGGGCTGCATTGTAGATTATATTTCTTTATTTTATAAAATATACTTGTATTTTTCTGTATTTTCTAAGAATATTACATTTTACAACTAACACATTTATAATGCAAAAAAAAAAAAAAATAAAACGTCCTTTTTC
>NW_027830202.1:0-1000 GCF_054177405.1 Leptonychotes weddellii | reverse complement strand
TAATTGTTTTTCAATTTCTCCATCTTCAATTTCCTTCTCGTCACCTTTGTATGCATGCCTGCCTTTAGCCTCTGACCATCTATAAACAGTATCAAGTAAAGTTTGGAGGACAAACTATAAAAATAAAAGAATATGGTCACACATTCTTTGAGCAAATTGGGAGGTCTAGGTTTTGATCACAAAACATTGTGTGAAGAAGTGCTAACTATAAGATGATAATACAATATTTTCCTTTTGTGCTTAGAAATCTTTTGCTCATCCATCAATTCTTGACTGAAAAAAGTTTGGGTGCAAAAGTTGTCCTGTCTATCAGGCAGAAATGTCCCAGTTCTAATATACCTGTCAGGCCCAGTTATCGCTGGCAACAGCCCGGGGAAAGTGTGTCCTTGACGCAACACCTCAAGCTCTATAGGCTTGGCTGCTGGATGCTGTCAGTCAGCTCTGTTTTCTGCAGACTGCTCTCAAGGGGAGAGCAGGGTGGCCCAACTCCATGGCCGCCACAGAGAGGGAAACAGGATATGATTACTTTTCTTTTCTTTTCTTTTGCATGCCTGAGCATTTTTTACTGAATGCCACATAATGTTCATGAAAAATTGCAGAGATAAATTGAGACTATGGGTGTTACTTTCCTACAAACAGGATTTATTTTTGTTTCTGGACACCAAGGACAATAAGAATAGGGTCAAACCAACCTAACCCATTTGCACAACAAAGGAAACAGTCAACAAAACCAAAAGACAACCAACAGAATGGGAGAAGATATTTGCAAATGACATATCAGATAAAGGGCTAGTATCCAAAATCTATAAAGAACTCATCAAACTCAACACCCAAAGAACAAATAATCCAATCAAGAAATGGGCAGAAGACATGAACAGACATTTCTGCAAAGAAGACATCCAAATGGCCAACAGACACATGAAAAAGTGCTCAACATCACTCGGCATCAGGGAAATACAAATCAAAGCCACAATGAGATTCCACCTCACAATGGTCAGAA
>NW_027830201.1:34393-40840 GCF_054177405.1 Leptonychotes weddellii | reverse complement strand
ACAGACACATGAAAAAATGCTCAACATCACTCAGCACCAGGGAAACACAAATCAAAACCACAATGAGATGCCACTTCACACCAGTCAGAATGGCTACAATTAACTCAGGAAACAACAGATGTTGGCAAGGGTGCGGAGAAAGGGGGACCCTCCTACACTGTTGGTGGGAATGCAAGCTGGTGCAGCCACTCTGGAAAACAGTATGGAGGTTCCTCAAAAGGTTAAAGATAGAACTACCCTACAACCCAGCATGTGCACTACTAAGTATTTACTCAAAGGATACAAACAGTGATCTGAAGGTTAATATGCACCCCATTGTTTATAGCAGCAATGTCCACAATAGCCAAAATATGGAAAGAACCCAGATGTCCATTGATAGATGAATAGATAAAGAAGATGTGGTATATATATACAATGGAATATTACTCCACCATCAAAAAGAATGAAATCTTGTCATTTGCAGCAACGTGGATGCAACTAGAGGGTATTATGCTAAAAGAGGTAAGCCAATCAGAGAAAGATAAATACCACATGATTTCATTCATATGTGGAATTTAAGAAACAAAACAGATGGACATAGGGGAAGGGAAGGAAAAATAAAATAAGAGGAAAACAGAGAGGGAGACAAACCATAAGAGACTCTCAGCTTTAGGAAACCAACTGAGGTTTGCTGGAAGGGAGCTCAGGGGTTGGGGAGGATGGGGTAACTGGGTGATGGGCCTTAAGGAGGGCATTTGAAGTAATGAGTTCTGGGTGTTGTACGCAACTGATGAATTAGTAAATTCTACCCCTGAAGCTAATCACACAGTATATGTTAATTAAATGGAATTTAAATAAAAATTTAAAAAATAAGTAAAATAAAATAGTCACTGTTTTAAGCTACTAAGCTTAAGAGTGATTTGTCACATAGCAATAGGCAACTGAAAAAGAACCCAACTTAAAAAAATCACAAAATTTGAACAAATAGGTTCATAGTGGAGTATTTTCTTTATGCTGTGGTAGAACTTGTACAATTGTTCCCACTTTACCCTGTAATAAATCCTCCTAATCACCAAAATTCGTATATATTCATCTCTTTTACACAGGGCTGGCTAGATGTCCCAATTTCCCTTTTCCACTATTGCTTGCCAGTCAATTCAGTAAGTCATGGTAGATTATGACAGTACATTTTCACATTTAATTTCTAAAACTTGAAATTACTTTATTTATATTTCAAAGCATCTTGGCCTGAGTCTGAAAAATGAGCAATAAGTTATATATTAGTTGCAATGTAAAGTGGTTATTGAATGCAAATTTCTTACAGATGGTGAATACTAACTATTGTAGTTAGGCCGTGGTCAGCTTCACTTCTAAAATGGCATTTAGTGGTTACATCTTTATATTTGGTTAAACAACAAAAGCTTGGCACCTTGGAACAATCTATATTAAACTCATCTTAAATTTCTTTTCTGTATTATGCAGTCAATGTTATTCCTAAACTTTTTAAGACAGTAATCATATGTATATTTTCTTTTTTTTAAGGAAATATTCAATACTAAAAAAAAATCATCCCAATTACATTAAGAATTCTAATAAATGTATGGATCTGCATGAAAACATATTTAATATACAAATACATGCATAGCTATTTACAGTTCATAAACACACATGTGTATATGTATGTGCATATATAAGTATATATAATTAAATAAGTAAATATTAAGAGACAGATAAACATTCTTTTGCTACCTCATACGGCATTTCCTTGTTTTCTGAAAGCAACCCCACCATATCTAAATATCTGATATGTTACCTGATATATGGGGAGCAGATAGAGCCTGGAAAGCTCCAAGAACATTTCTAATCTACACATCTAAACAATGAACAACAAATAATCACAGTAAAATCGTCCACAAGCATTAACTTGTAGTAAATCCACTCTACTGTTTAGGAACAAAGACTGCACTGTGAGAGCCTTCCTTAAACAGAAGTTGAAGGAGTAAACAAGTCTTTAGACATATTTTTGCCCCTCTGACAAAGCTTCTGTTACATTATCTTGTCAACTTGCATGATGTTCAGATGGATCAATACTTCCATAGGTAACTTCTAAGGAACACCTGGCCCTCTAGGAGGTGACATGTTAATTACACAGATAGCATTCTTTTTCTTCATGTACAAATGCTTAAATTTTAGTGCTTCCTTCAGATTCTTTAGTCTCTGTTTTAATACTTCTGTGACCTTGAGGCTAAAGGCAGCCAAGAAACCTAGTAAAATGTACTAATTTTGGAAATGTTCATATGACATTTTGACTAGAGAAAAAGAGAAAATGCAAATTTTCCCTTTGCTCTCATTTGACTTTTTTGTATTCCTCACTTACCACATACATATGAGGTGTGTTTCTCAGTGTTAATATCGATATTTCGTGACTTAGCTCAGTTTTAGAAAATATGGCACCACTAATGATGGACCTGCACTTTAGTGATTTCCTAAGCCAGAAGGTCAGATTTAACTAGTTTACAGATCATCAGGGCAGAGGCATCCAGAATCAGTAACAACAATTCATCATGACAAAATCCCCTTCAGTGGAACCAGAAAGCAGTTGGCTGCCCCTGTCAACAGCACCTGACAGAGAAGGGTCCTGACCTTCAATAAATTATTGATTAAAATGTTTTATGACAGGTGTGATCGATGGAGATTTTATAAATAATGCAAACGTGGGGATTCTTGTGCACTTACTTTCACAGTCATTTCTAATTTTTTTTTTTTAGTCAGAGCTAACTTTATTCCAAAAAAAATTGTGGACACTTATTTTTAAAAGGGAAACCCTTAATGCTAAGCGCTTAAGTTAACACTTACTTACTTTTACGCATGTAATTTACCTTTGGTCTTGAAGATGGTTTCCACATTCCCCTCCCATCATAGGCAACAAATGATAAAAATACAGAAATAGAAAAAAAAAGTTAGCCATCTATATTTTCTTCAGCATAAAGGATATTGATCCTTTTTGTTAATTTGTTCCTGTATTTATACTTTGTTACTTTGGGAAAGTTAGCTAGATGTTATGGTTACATGTTGGGTCCTTGTCCTATTTTTTAAAGAATCTTTTTAGAAGTCCAAAGCTAATCTTATTCCAAATAAAATGTGCAATTTATTGTTTTTAAAGTGGAAAGTAACTTTCATACACTTAAAAAGAATACAGAGTTAGTTATAATATGTGCATTGCTTATATAGTATAGAGACAATCTGTAAATAAGTATACATATAATAGAGAATATAAGCCCTTTATCTATATATTCTTAAGTTTCTATTCAATTATTTTTCCAGTTTTATGCATAAAGACATATACATGTAGAAATATATCTCAATCTATAATCCAAACACATATATATACACATATATACATATTTATGATATCAAAAGATGCAATGATAAATGGTAAACAAAATGTAATTTTTATTATTCTCTTCACAAATATGTGATCACAAAGAAATATTTTAAATATATTATATTTGAAAAAAAGGCTGTTTTTCTTCTTAAAATAAGAATGCTTGACTCAGGGGCGCCTGGGTGGCTCAGTCGGTTAAGCATCTGCCTTCGGCTCAGGTCATGGTCCCAGGGTCCTGGGATTGAGCCCGCATAGGGCTCCCTGCTCTGTGGGGAGCCTGCTTCTCCCTCTCCTCCCCACTTGTGCTCTCTCACTATCTCTGTCTCTCTCAAATAAATAAAATAAAAAAAAAATTTAAATGAATGCTTGACTCAGTACTAGAGTTCAACATTATCATTTTGGCTACTTTGAAACTTAAAAAAACTCTTCTCTACACTTAAAAATAGCAATTTCATCCACTTTTATTGTGGCTTATGAACATCAAAGTTTATGTGATAAAAGTAGGGACTCTGTGATGTGGCATCTTATATTTTAAGAAGTGAACCTAGAAACAAAATATTTGGTTTCTTGGATTGAGATAAAACAATGCTTAAGTTCCTTGACTGTCTCAATTAATTTAGAGCCATTGTGGCTCAACAGAATTTAAAACACATTTGTTTTTGCCCTGTCACTTTTTTGTAAGATCTATATTTTTTGGCAAACATCTCTCTCTCTATTTTTTTTACTCGTTAAATTAATTCATTATAATATTCAACACTTAATTTCAACACGTAATTTCTAAGAAGGTGGTCCTTCAAGAAAGAAGTGCCCTCACTTAATCCCACATTCTTTTTTTAACTTTGGAAATAAGAGTAAACCACTATTTAAAATCACATAATCCAAAGAAAATAGAATGTGAAGTTAAAACTGATGTTTAATCATGTCAATGCTACTTAGCAAATGAAAAATCCTGAAAACCTACCTTAAACTTCCTGAGATTCAGTTTCCCCAGTTACAGAATCCCCAAATAGTGATAAGAATATACAGTACATATTTAAAAATGTTACATTTGTTTATCCTTGAAAATTTCCATCACTCTTCTTTCATTGGAAAATAAAAGACTTTCTTTTGCATTTTTTAAATTGGCAAATTTGTATTCTAATCCCTGGAATTCAAAAAAGTAATGGCATAGAAGATGTCACTTTTCTATCAACGCTGCTAAAGCAGGAAGTTATAAATCAGTTTTATTCATGATTAATATCACTAATAATTGATGATATGTGAATTAAAGGAATGCAGTTACATTAACGATGAGTTAAAGAAATAATGTTCTAGGTTAGAATGAGATATATACTCATGAAATACTAGCAAAAGTTTGCATTTATACAACACACCTAGAAAATATTTTATCAATAAATGTCACTGGACCTTCAAAAAGTCTGTATCCTTTATCTTCCCTACTATATCCACCATGATTCCGCCTCAAGGAAGCTATCCTAATAAAATAATTAAAGATACAAAGGATTCTGTAAAATGACATTTATTAGAATATTGTTTATGATGCCCAAAATTTGGAAACACAAGTTATGAACATAACTGGAGTATTAAAATAAATGATGGTCCATCTATATGCCAGACATTTACTTCATCATTTAAAATGTTTTCTCCCCAGAAAAGTGGAGGGGATAAATGCTCACAGTATAGTGTTAAGAAGGAAGTTTGCAAGACTACATATATATATAGTATATATACATACATATATATATGCTTTTATATATATGTATATAAAAACCTAATATACATTTGTTCCACCTTACAAAGAAGGAAAATGACCAAAACCACTCTAGGCATTGATATTTTTTCTCTATTAATGTATGCTAATTCTAATGGCATTTGGCATAAAAAATTCTTTCTGCTAAGCTCCATATGCTGCTGAGAATATATAATCTTCTATGTTTGTTCTGTTTTGTTTTTCATTGTGAATCATATCCAGCCAATTCTAGACATGGCAACTCTACAAAGGTCTTCCAACCTCACCATAGAGGCACAAATGATCTTAATACTTTTCCAAAAGTCAAGTAACAGCTACTCATCCTCCAAACCAGAACAGCCACTTCTTAGGGTCAGATACCAGTTTAGCTCTCCTAATTCCAGATAAATAGTCTTTCTGCAATCGCTTTCCTCATATAAGGTATGTGAATTTGAGATTTCAATGATTGCACAGCTTTTGCTCTTTGGGTTTTTTTCAAAGATTTTATTTATTTGAGAGAGAGAAAGAAAGCCAGAGACGGAGCAGGAGCGGGCGGGGGGGCAAGTGGGTGCAGTGGGAGAGGGAGGAGAAGGTTACCTGCTGAACAGGAAGCCTGAAGCAGGGCTGGATCCCAGGACCCTGAGATCATGACCTGAACTGAATGCTTAACCGACTGAGCCATCCAGGTGCCCCTTGCACTGTTTTGAGGAGCCTGGATCTGGTCTAGGAAAAGCTGGGAGACTCCAATCTCACCTGTTGAAATCTTGATCAGCCCTTCTTTGTAAGCACGAGTGCTGAGACTTCCTTTGCAGATGCAGGGCTTCCTTTATTCACACTTTCCTTAGAACAGTGTTTGCCAGACTGTGTTGCATTTTGGATTCACTGAGGGTCTTGTAAAGCCTCCATCGCCTGGCTTCCACTCCCACATCTTCTGATCTCATTGCCCTGGGGTGCCACCTGGGCATCAGGAGTTTTTAAAATTCCCTAAGTGATGTTAGTGCACAGCAGAGTTTGAAGTTAGAAGGAGGTGTAATTAGATGTGTTGACCCCCAACTATCCCTATGTGATATGGAAGGCAAAAGAAAGACAGTACAAAATATTGACAAATAAGTAGTTATTTAAAGCAAAAGAATTCCCATAAAATGTTCTATTCAATTCTGGGAAGTAGGAGTGACTACTCCTTTTATGGATAATAGACGTCTCCCTGAGATGATAAATGGGAAACTGTATTTAAATTAAAATAGAAAGAGATGATATTTTCCCATTTGCTGCTTTCAAATGTGCATAAGTGGGGCGCCTGGGTGACTCAGTTGGTTAAGTGTATGCCTTTGGCTCAGGTCCTGATCCTAGGGTC
>NW_027830201.1:21831-34293 GCF_054177405.1 Leptonychotes weddellii | reverse complement strand
CTTGTGTTCCCTCTCTAGCTGTGTCTCTCTCTCTGTCAAATAAATAAATAAATAAATAGGGGCGCCTGGGTGGCTCAGTTGGTTAAGCGACTGCCTTCGGCTCAGGTCATGATCCTGGAGTCCCTGGATCGAGTCCCGCATCGGGCTCCCTGCTCGGCGGGGAGTCTGCTTCTCCCTCTGACCCTCCCCCCTCTCATGTGCTCTCTCTCTCATTCTCTCTCTCAAATAAATAAATAAAATCTTTAAAATAAATAAATAAATAAATAAATAAATAAATAAATAAAATCTTAAAAATAAACTAGAGAACATAACCAGGATATATGGACAGGAGCTCTTACTGACCTTGAAGATCTAAAAAAATTATGGATACAGACAAAAAATGATTATGCAATAATCATTGCAAAACTAAAAAAAAATTATTTTCAAAAATTCAATTCCTTCTGGGCCAACATATAAAGATGATTAAGGCATGACTCTGTCTTTGTGAAAAAAAGAAGATGAAATAGATGAACACAAAGATAAAAATAGTAATAAAATTAACAATAGGAAGAAGAACAAACAGGCCTGTGCTAAATACTCTACGTGTATTATCTCCTTTCATCTTGATGACAGTCCTGTGAGTTAGGAATGATGAAATTAAGGTTCAGAGAATTTGAATTAATCTGCTAAAGGTTACAGGGCTAAGTGTCAAAGAGGGGATTTAAATGCAGGTCTTTTTTAGAATAGAAACCGCAATGTAATCACCTAAGCTATAGGTTAGTCCAGAAAGTATTTACTGAGCACACATCATATGAAAAGCTGTCTGCTGTGCTTGGCAGACACAGCGAGAGACAAGTCTATAACAAATAATCTAAGATAAGATTGTTAGTAATGAAATGAAAGAATAAAGATTCTCCTAATTTTCCTACCCGTATTATAAGAAGGTCATTTTTTTTTTTTTAAGATTTTATTTATTTATTTGACAGAGAGAGACACAGCGAGAGAGGGAACACAAGCAGGGGGAGGGGGGGAGGGAGAAGCAGGCTTCCCGCCGAGCAGGGAACCTGATGCGGGGCTCGATCCCAGGACCCTGAGATCATGACCTGAGCCGAAGGCAGACGCTTAACGACTGAGCCACTCAGGCGCCCCATAAGAAGGTCATTTTGAGTGGTAGAGAACAGGTGCTGTTTCTGAGAGAGAGAAAGAAAGAGACATTGAGATTATTTATTCATATTCGGGACCCAGTTTACTTCCGGAAATATTTCAGGATGTGGCTGAGCAGAGTTCACCTTTGTTTTTTGTTTTTTCAATTTTGTTTTGATGAGCCAGCAATCGTAGCAAAGGTCAAATCCTATTCCTAACTGGCACTTCCTGATGAAATGTTTCTCTTAAAAAAAAAAATATCAATTCAGAACACTGATTAGGAAGTTAGGGGTTGTGGTTTCCCTTCTCCCGACAGGTCACAAAGTTGCCGTGTGGCTTGCAGTGAGTCAGCAACTAAGAGGTCTTTATTCCATTACCTTTAAAAATAGAAAAACAACAGTGGCTGATCTATTCCATTGCATGACAACTCCACTCATTTGTAAAGAAAGCTTTAACAGCAAATGATCCAAAATTATAATAAGGTTGTAGAATATGACATGGGTGCCAAAAAAGAAAATACGATTTACCTTATGATACAATGTTAATCTCATAACTGACCTTAACAATAGAACCCACCCCATCTCCTCATTTTCACGATGAGAAATCAAGTCCACAGAGATGAAGTGACCAGCCCAGACTCACAAGCTAGTTGATGTCACAACACACAGGCTTTCTGATATGCAAATCAGTGTTTTTTTCCCAGCATACTCCTCTCCTGCTGTAAAATTAGTAAACACCTCCACAGAATCTCAAGAAATGAGCACTGGATTGATAGCAGACAGGATTCTGGGATCCATGTTGGACCACACCTGAAAAAATGCTTTGCCTAAAAGTGGAACTCAGAACTATTCTCTGAAAGACAGGTGAGGTACAACAAAGAAGGGAATCATTCCAAAAGGGCACATTTGCAACCCTAAACTCCTACTCAGGTCATTATCAAACCGCTTAGGAGGCTTTTGCTTGCATATGACAGAAACCACGTTTAGCTTACTCAAAAAAATAATATTAGAGAAAGTCCTGGCAGGTATAGAAAATGCACCGTCTTATTTGAGAAGTAGGAGTAGAAATTGTATTTTTCAAAAAACTAGAATTATGATACCAAACGTCTTATTAGACACCATATATTTTTATTTCAATTTTCCACCCCTAAAAAAAATAAAATCTGAATCAATACAGGCTGTGAAGCATTTTGAGGCTTTATTTATTTTTATGCAACAAGCCTTCATTTCTGCTGTTTTCTTTTCCACATCTGTTCCACTTTTTTTAAAAGAAAAAATGCTTTCCAGTAGCTGCTGCACAAATAGGTAGTGGTCAACTAGTAGGAGATTAAAATCTAAAAATGTATGACAAATCTGACATTTTTCCAACATTCCAGCTAGGCATGTTATATCTTTTCTCTTCCTATTCGTCGACTTCAGCAACTTGGATTTTATTTTAAGAATGCAAAAAGAAATCAATCCCTAAATCATTTTAATTTCTGTGGTTGAATTCACAAAATTTGATGTTTTAAAAACTGAGGAAGTATTTTGATGGTTTATCATGTAAATGCATATGTCATGCGTATATATATGAATACAGTATATGGAGTATTGTTTCCTTTTTAATTATAAACTTCTAATAATAGTTACATTTGGGGCTTACATGTGTCAAAGTGCTTTCATGTGTAATATCCTGTAATTTAGAATCTTTTGTCAGCATTTCTGAGCCATTTTTCTCAGCCTCCAATCTGTCTTTCAACTAATCTGGTCTTTGTCTAACATCTGACTCATCTGCTTTCTGAATTCTTTTGTGAGCTTTCACTGTAAGTTAGGAAATAGAGTGGTATATGTGTTATGCCCTGTTTACCAACATTTTTATGCAAGCAGATTAATTTAAATGCTGGGCTATTGTGAAAAGGATGACATGAATTTTTCCTTTTCTTAAGGTTTTCAATATTAAAAAAAATGGGAAATGTTGTACAATAAAAAAAGAAGAAATTTAATCCTTGCTACTGCTTTTTGTACGATTGGAAAAGTTTCTCAGGAAAAAATTTGGTAATATTTTGTTTGAAATATAATTCAGTCCTTATGCAAATATGGGTCCTTAAATTTAGATTAACACCTGCAGTTGTGAAACTCCTAATGAAATATGCTTTTTTTTTTAATTTTAAAATTTTATTAATTTTTGCTCCCTGTCTCTCCCACTGCTCCCATAATCACCTTCCTTTGAAAAGTGAGGATGGGCAGTTGACATATATTTTAGAAAATCCTGTGTTTTCTTAGCTCTGCTCGGGGCCTATGGTCTTTGAAGTGATTTTCAGTGGTCTCTTACTAGTGTAAAAGTTTGGTCTCCTGTTAAATTGCCACCTTTGCTAAGGAGACTAATCCATTAGGGTCGACAGCTCTAAGAAGGTGCCATGGTGCCTGGGGCAATCTCTTGAGTTTCAGTTATAGCAGCTGCTGGGAGAAGAGTTTGGGATGGTCCTTGTTACAGAAATTAGACGGATCAGGAAGTAAACAGAGGCGCCTTTCATCTGACCCAGCTCCAGGACCAGAGGGCGGGGCATGGGGGGAATTCCTCTACTAATTACTTTACGGGTCAGTTCCCTGAGTCTGATGTCAATGTCTGATACTCCTAATCTTAGGGGAAATTTTTGAAAAAGAGAAAGGAAAAAAAAAAATTACGAGCCATTGAAGCTGTCAAATTTTAACCTGGAAATGTCTCACCTTCTTGGCTTTACAATACGGCTGCCCTCTCCCTGTGGCTTCCGTCCCTGTGGGGGACAAGGGGCGAGGGGCGGCTGGAAGAGAAACATTACAAATGCAGCCTTCCTGACCTGAAAACTCTCCCCTAAATTTCAAGAGTGCCCCCCCTTTCTTTATCAGTTTATTTATTTTAGATTTTTATACTGAATTTCCTTGCACTTGATGACTTGGGGCAAGGTCCAGCTGCTGTGTTCCCTGTTGGTAACATCTTCTTGATTTGACCTCTTGAAATTTCAGCCATGTCTTCAGCAGCCGCCTGGATCCTTACTGAGAAAAATGTGAACCGCATGCAGTCAAGTGTCTAGGGCCGGCCTGTGAGGACAAGCCTCGAGAAAACGAGAGAAAAGGCAAAATGTGTGGTTTTGCTTGAGGTAAAAGAATAATTCCAGGATCAGTTGGGGCAAAGAATCTCCAACTTCCAGTTTCTTATTTGTTCTAATACCAATTGTTATGTTCCCTTCTATGCAATCAATTGTTACTATTTATTTATTTATTTTTAAGACAGATTCACTAACTTTTTTAACCACACCAACAGTAAACTATCTTTTTGCCCCATTTAAAAAAGTCAAAATACCCTATTTCTATATAGGATATAGTTTCTTTAAAGAAAATGTAAAAAGTTCAGAGAGCAGTAAAAAAGGACAGATATTAATGTTCCCAAACACAGTTTTATAATCATTTTTTCTAGACAAATGTACATACCTGTTTCCAAAATGGAATCATAGGTACCTGCATACTATATTAAGACCACATTTTTATTTAACAATAGCAAGAACATTTAAATGGTCAATAATGTTCCATTGTGCAGAGGCCTGTGACATAATATATTTTTTTAAGATTTTATTTATTTATTTGACAGGGAGAGACACGGCGAGAGAGGGAACACAAGCAGGGGGAGTGGGAGAGGGAAAGCAGGCTTCCTGCAGAGCAGGGGGCCTGACACGGCGCTCCATCCCAGGACCCTGAGATCACGACCTGAGCCGAAGGCAGACGCTTAACAACTGAGCCACCCAGACACCCCTCCTGTGCCATAATATTGCACACACTGTTTACTGTGCAATTTCCTCAAAGGGAAAGATAAGCTAGGTGCTATGCTTTGCTTTGACATAACTCAAAAAGTAGAGAAGAGATGATGGCAATGATTAAAAGTTCTTTCTTTTGGTAGTCTACTTTCTAAAATGTATATTAATTCAGTATCTTCTTTTTTTCTGTGCCTTTTTCAGATATGAAAAGTTTTTGATATCTAATAGTAATGAGATTGATTGGGAAGGGGAAAACACTCTGAACTAAGATAAATATTGGCTTCCAATAGCAAAATGACCTCAAAGATTATTTTTCTGAATCAATATAATAGAGGCAACAGGATTGGTTACAAATTTTGTTTTTCTGTGAAAAGAATGAACTTTAAGAGTGAAACCTTACTTCTTGGGCAGTTTAGCTTTTGCACATTAAAATAGAAATTTTTCAATGCCACAAGATAGTCATTTCAAAAGACAAGTGGCAATTTCAGAAACCATATAATTTTTTAGTCCAAAATCCCTTGAAAGGCTAAATGTCCTTCAAGAAATAGACCCTTATATTCTTTAAAGATCTATTTTTTATCAAATTCCACCTAAGTGACTTGCCAAATGAATGAAACTATTTTGTCCACTTTGAAGTCAATATTCAGTCAATTTATGGACCCACACCACTGCCTGCTAGCCCCCACCCTGGATGACAGTTGCAAGCGCCACACTATTACCTGGGCTTCTGACCTACCAGCTAAGGACTGGAGATTCCAATAACCTCTTCCTTAGGTTCTTTTAATTTGCTAGAGAGACTCAAAGAACTCAGGGAAACACCTACTTAACATTTACAGTTTATTAAAGGATGCGATCAAGGATCTGAATCAACAGCTAGATAACGAGATGCATAGGGCAAGGTATTGGAAAAAAGTGTGAAGCTTCCATGTTCTCTCTGAGCCCACCACTCTCCCCATCTCCATTATTTACCAACCGGGAAGCTCTTTGAATCCAGTCTTTTTGTTTTTGTGTGAAGGCTTCACCGCATAGTCATGATTGACTGAGTCTTTGGCCATTGGCTGATTCAATCTCCAGTCCCTCTACCCTCCCTGGAGGTCAGGGTATGAGGCTGAAAGTCCCTAACCTCTAATCACATGTTTGGTCTTCCTGGCAACTAGCACCCTGCCCTTGGGTAGGGTCCAAAAGTCACCTTTTAATAGAACAAAAGACACCTTTATCATTCTCAACACTTAGGAAATTCCAAGAGTTTTGGGAGCTGTGAGACAGGAACTGTGGACAAAGACCAAATATATATGAGAAATGTATATATGAAATTGACCAAACATATGTTTCTTATAAATCACAATATTACACCGAGTTACATACATGCCCAGCTATAGGTATGGGCTATACACACACACACACACACACACACACACACAGATATACACATAGATTCATACAGACGCACATATCCAGATACATGCAAAGAAGATACACACATGCATAGTCACAGAAAACAGGACTAAAGAACCAAAACCAAGAATTTTGCAGTGCTTATCTGCTGGTAATGGAAATACTAAAACTCTTTTATTTGTTCTTTTCTTTTGCTCACTCATATTTGAAATTTCTTTGAAAGTTCAATTTTGGGCTGTGGTAAAAAGTACTACATCTTAAGTACATTACCAATGCACATTTTAAAGTAGCTAATGGGATAATATCACCTTTTCTATTTTAATTTCCATCAGTGTAATGGAAATAATTGATAGGATCAGCTGGAGAAAATAGGCAATTACTTAATGGAGTAAATTGTTTTTCTTTATATTTGTGTATAAGGTGGTACAGGGGATAATAAAGAAAACACAGAAATCTTAATGAAAACTGATCACTCTGGAAAAGTTCATTTGTTGTAAGATGCCATTAACGTCTCCCATATGTAAGGCATGGCATGTCTCTGGTATTTTCTCCATCTGTTTTTAGGAGGTAATCAATCTATCTATAAAAAATGAGCCTTCACTGTATCATAAATAGATTCCAAAAATATTCCCCAATTGAGAGAGACAGACTAGTAGATCTTAGGGGGGAAATATCTAGATTTGTATATACCATTTAACAACACCCAATCCAAACAGGATTCTTCTATATTGCTAATTTCCTTCACTGGTTGAAATGAGATTTGGTGTCAGCATTCTCAGAATTTAATAATGAATGAATATTGTTATTTTATTCCTGGAAAGATTATGCATTCACTTTAACAGAGAAACATTTATTCTCTTTGATTATGACGGTCCTCATCAATTTTTCATTTCTCTCATAAGTGCTCATGATAAGGATAATGAAGTTGAGATGGGCAATTCATCAGTTTCTGATAAAGATTTGTTGAGGACTTCTATTATTCTAGAAACTCGCCCTCATTTATCCAGTGCAACACTAATATTAATCCCTTTCCTTGCCTTAAATTTTTCTCCCCCTTTTAGAGACTGATAAATGGGATAATGTACATAAAAGTGCTTCGTAAACTCTGAAGTGCTACACAAATGTAAGGTATTATTATTTAAAATTATGATGTATGCTTGGCGTGCAGAATGGTGCTTTTCGCTTAATAATGATGTCTACTTCTTCTCAATTGCTTGGAGGATCAGCTGAAATGGCTCATTGATTGGTAAATTAATGCCACAGTCTTGTTTAGTAGAGGTTTCTGAAACGAGCATTATTCCTGTCTTGAGGATTTCATGTGATACAGGAAGAATAAACACATGGCTTTTTAACATTTCATGACAACTGCTCTGCAGATGAAAGCGCACTATGTTTAGACGTGCTCTGTACCCTTGTATACCACTCCTCTTTTAATCCTTTTGACACTGATGGGCACTGAAATGCTCTACACATTCCTGTCACTGAAGGAAACATCTTATGGAGCCCTGATCCCTAAGAATATCTTGCTGTTCTCTTTCTCTCTCTCTTTTTTTTAAATCAGAGCATATTTTAGTATGAAAAGTAAATAAAGTCTCCTGGACTTGATTTTTTTTTTCCATGCTCTAAAATGTCCTTCTCTTTGTGGCCCTGAAATATTATAAATTGACTTGCATTCTAAAAATCTTCAGTATTATCCCATGGAATCGCCTCTAAAACAGGTCCTTTCTGCTGCAATTTTTGAAGTTTGGGTTACCCATTCTAATTTCTCTGCAAAAGTCATTCTCAGCCAGGCTTTTATAATCTATGTGTGTGTTCTGAGCCCTTTACAATTGTGCCAGTAATGTGAAATAATATGGGGGGGAGGGGTAGTTAAACGAAGAACTTAACTGTGTTAGGACAATGTTTATTAGACAGAACACCTTATTGAATGGATCCTGTGAAGTGAATAACAGTAACATTCAGCCTGTTGTCTGTTGTAAGCTTAGTTTTAGTCTAAAGAAAAGCCAGTAGCAAAATAAGAACCTGGTGTCTGCCTTGTGAGTTCAACAGAGCGAGTTCAAGTTCAAGGCAGAAATTCTATTTAAGACCATCTTAGTTCTGAAAAAGTAAATAAATAACTATAAACCTTTTAAAGATATTCTATATCATCAGAGTATGATTGTACTATAATTTTTGCTTATTAAGTGTGTTGAGATTTTACTGTGCTTGAGCTCTGCTAACTAGTATTTCAGCACTTGGAAGTATGCCACAAATTCTAAAACGTTAGGAACTACGACTCTGCAGGAGTAGCAGACTTTAATCTCAGCCCACAAGAAGAAAGTTAGTAAAGGAAGGAGATCTCCTTATGTAATGGTCCTATTTCAGAGACTGAGTAAAGCCTTCTAATGAAATGTCACTTGTAACTGGCTTTAGTTGGTGTCTTATGACTTACATTTTCTACAAGTAATTTATTCCAAAAGTTGAAAGTCAAAGCCAATACTACCCACCAGCTCTTGAAAGAGTTTATTTTCCTGATGTATTTAAATACTTGTCAAAGAATATTTGATTCATTCTGAGCCACTATAAAATTGGGCACATTTTATATTTTCTTGGCACATGTATGTCCAAGAGGAGGAAGGGAGAATTTTATTTTTGTGAAAAAGAAAGCAATTTTATCTTCGGAATGATGGAGTTGTGGGAGCATGTATAGTTTGAGATGCGAAGAGGGAAGAAATGGTGTGGGACCATGGCTGAAAGGTCCCATTGAAACTGAAGAAAACTGTCAACAACCTGGCTCAGGATTACAGAACCGTATTGTGAATTTTAGTGGAATTGCAGACCACAGATCTCAATACACTAATATATGTATTATTTGAGATATGTGGCATAAGATGCTAAAGAAATTACCTCAAAATCTCAGTGGCCTAACACCATAAACATATGTCCTGCTCATGTTGACTGCACTGTGGTCTTCTTGGTTGCTAGGTGACTTTTCTCATATTCCTTTAGCCACTCAGGCTCTTTCTACCTTGTGGCTTTGTCATCCTTGGGGGGTCTTCAGTTCTTTGCTGATCCTCTGTGGCCAGCCGACAAGTGAAGAAAGAGGATGAGCCTAGAGATTCTGAAAAAGTATTCTTAGTGGTCCTATCTAGAAGTGAGACGCTGAGTTCATTCCATTGGACAACTTCAGTGACATGGCCACATATAGAAGCAGGAGGGATACTGGAAAATGTACAACTTGGCCAGGAGGCTGGTTCACAGCAATAAATTAACACTGAAAAGGTAGTGTTTCTCTTTTGCGGATAGCCATTCGCCTCTGCCTCAGCAAAGCTCTATGGTTTTTCCCCAGCAGCACGAAACAGCCCAAGTATAAGAGTGGAAAATGAGTCTAGTGATTTCATTTGCATGTAAGGTTGTTTTTTTTGTTTTTGTTTTTTTTTCCAAGAGAGTATGATGGAAGAGCAATGACAACAAGAAAGAGATTCAACTAATAATAGCCAAGTCCCGAGGCATTGAGGAAAGAATTGAATCCATGAAAAGTGAATATATTTGGAGAAAAAAACCCAATCACATTGAGGTTGGAAAAGTGTAGGCAGGGAGGGAGAAAGCTGGAAGAGGTGAAATGATTTGTTCATTAAGTGGGTTCTTGGAGTTTAGATTGAGAGTTGGACTGAAGAAAAAAAAAAACAAAACACTGATTAAAAAAAACCCAAAAACCAAAAGACAGAAACCTGAGGGTGAGGCCACAGAAGTTAGTAGTCGCAGGAGATTGGAAAGATATGGTAGCTGAGGGAAAAAAAGGGACTGTGAGTCTAGGGTGTTAGGTAATGCATGTGAATTTTATTCCCAGGATAGGGAGAGGTGTTGGTTAATAATAAAAATGTTCTCTATTCTTCATACCCCCAATCTTGCCCTTTGCTCTTTCCTTTGTGAGTGTAGCATTCTGGCCATGTCTCAATGCTGGGCTGGGCCACATTATTAGTTTTGTTAGAAAATATGACACAAAGCAGAAGCTGAGATAAATATTGGCTTCCAATAGCAAAATTGGAACTTACAGTCTAATTTTCTCTTTCCTCTTCCCCTGACTCTGTCCTGCAGATATGCTTAGACTAGCTTGCTGATCTGATGAGACATTCTGAGCAGGGCTGAGTTGTCCAGTTGAACCTGCTGAGGTCATTGGAGACCAGCCAATAGCAAGAAGAACTCGATCAAGATCAATAGAGCCATCGAGCCTACCTCGCTGGCTCCAGAGGAGTGAAGAATAAATGTTTATTTTTATATGGCATTGAAATGCTGTAGTTGGGCAGCATTACAGTGACAGTAAATAACTTATAGAAGACAACTGCTAAAAAGGAGCTCCACAAAGAACATGAGATAGGGATATGGAAACCCACGTCGATGGCAACGGTTTTTCAAATGCTTGCTATGAACAATATCCACTCAATGTATTGGCCAGATTAATTGAAACCCATCTCTTCTTCTTCCACCAGCTCCATTCTAGGCTTACCTCACATTGTTGTATCTATACTTGTTAATGTCAATGACTTTTGTTATTGCAATTATGTACTTTAATTATCATGTAAATATAAGACACACAAAACACAGAACAGCTAGTCACCCATTCTGAATGCTTAGAATGCCATTGCCATCCTGTATTTTTTTTTTCTTAGAAGAATGGGGCTTTGTAATTTGGGGTATTTTAGTCGATGACCTTGTTTTCAATTCAAACACTCATGGGGGTTATTTCTGAGAGATAAACAAAGGATGCCAAGTTATTCTACAACACGTTTTCCAGATTTTGACCATATTTTAAACATTTTATTCAATACATTTATTTGTTTATTCAATAGCTGTATTGAGGTATGATTTACACACCAAAAAATGGACACATTTTAAGTGTTCAGTTGAATGGTTTCTAACAAATTTAGAAAGTCATGCAACCATTATCACATCTAGTTTTAGTATATTTCTATCACCTTACAAGTTCCCTTTATGCCCTTTCAGTCAATCTCTGCAACCCCACTCCAAGCACCTGGCCACTCCTGATCTGATTTCTGTCACTACAACTTGGAGTTTTCTGGACATCTCATATAAATGGAATCATGCACTCTATATTCTTTTGTGTCTGGTGCCTTTAATTTAGCATAATATTTTTGAGGTTCATCCATGTTTTAACATCTAATATAATTGTGAGTTTTCATTTTCATTCAGTTCAAATACTTTTTAATTTTTCTTGTTTCTTCTTTGATATATGGGTTACTTAGAAGTAGAGGGTCTAGTTTCTAACTATTTTAAGGATTTCTCAAATTTCTTTGTTGTTCATTTCTAATTTTTTTCATTGTGGTTGGAGAACATACTTTAAATAATTTTAATTCACTTTAAATTTGTTGAGAGTTGCCTTATAAGTTAGCATTTGGTCTAGCTTAGAGATTATTCTGTGTATGTTTAAAAAAAAAAGTAGGGGTGCCTGGGTGGCTCAGTCGGTTAAGCTTAAATGTCTGCCTTCAGCCAAGGTCATGATCTCAGGGTCCTGGGATCCAGCCCCATGTTGGGCTCCCTGCTTGGTGGGGAGCCTGCTTCTCCCTCTCCCTCTGCTGCTCCCCCTGCTTGTACTCTCTCTCTCTGTCAAATAAATAAAATCTTTAAAAGGAAAAATAAATAAATAAAATTTTTTAAAAAGTGTATTCTGCTGTTACTGGGTATAATGTTTTACAACTCTGAGATAGGTCACAGTGGTTGACAGTGATGTTTAATTGTGCCATTTTCTGTCTAGATCTATTGGATATTAAGAATAGGATATTGAACGCAGATTCCAACAGTTAAATTGTTGATTTCACTTTCCTTTCCTGTCAGTTTTTGCTTCATGTATTTTGGATGTTTTTCTTTTAGGTGTACATACATTTGCGTGTATGTATATTCTATCTTCCTAACATGATACAATAAAAATACATAATACAATATTTTTTGTCTTAGAGACTATTGTTTTTCTGGTATCAATATAGATACTCCAGCTCTCTTATAGCTACTATTTGCATGGCATATATTTTTTCTGTAAAACTCAACCTATTTGTGTCTCTGATTCTAATGTGTTTCTCTTGTGGAGTGTTGGATCTGGATTTTTTTGATCCAGTCTTAGAATCTCTGTTATTTGCTTAGAGTGCTTTGTTCACTCACATATAATGTGATTATTGATATAGCTG
>NW_027830201.1:0-21331 GCF_054177405.1 Leptonychotes weddellii | reverse complement strand
GTATTTCTTCTAGAGAAGTTCTGCTATTAATCAATTCTCTCAGCCATGGTTTATCTAAGAATACCTTTATTTTTCCTTCATTTTTGAAAGACAGTTTTATTGGACATAGACTTTTTGTCTCTTTTTGTTTTGTTTTGTCTTATTTTCAGGACTTCCGTTTTGCCATTCCACTACCTTCAGGCCCCTGTTGTTGTTGATAAAAAGTCAACTTTTATTTATATTGTTGTTCTGCAGTCAGTTTTCTTTTGATACTTTTGAGATTTTCTCCTTTCTCTTGGTCTTTCAACAGTTTAACCACAATGTAGTAGGTGTGGGTCTCTGAATTTATCCTGTTTGGTTTATTGGGCTTCTCGAATTTGTAATTTTTTCATCCAATTGCTTATAACTCCCAATTCCAAGTTGGAAGTTATAAGCATTTATTCTTTAAATACTTTTTCCTTCTCCTTTCTCTCTTTCCCTGGTAGGCTGATAGTTGTCCTATAAGTCTCTGATTCTCTGTTTATTTTTCTTCAGTCCTTTTCCTTTCTGATTTTCATTTTAGATAATTTCTACTGTTCTATCTTTAGGCTCACTTGTTCTTGTTCCTGCTGTGTCAAACCTGCAGTTGAGCTCATGTAAATTTTTCCTTTCAATTATTGTACTTTTCCACTCCAGAATTTCCACATGGTCCTTTTTGGAGTTTCCATTTTTTTATTGTAACCCCTATTTGTTGATTCATCGTCATCATATTTTTCTTTAATTTTTGAACATGCATACATGTCACAGCTCTTTTGAAGATTTCTCTGCTAAAACCAACACCTTTACTCCCTCTTAGATAGTTTTATTACTAGTTTTTCCTGTGTGTGGCTCACATTTTTCTGTTGTTTGAATACTCTTTTGGCTGAAAACACTGAAAAATATTAGGCAATTAATTACAGCAACTCTGGATTCTGATTATTTTCCCAGGTGGGCTGTTATTATCTTTATTTTGTTTTTATTTTTTAATAACTTGCCTGGACTATATCTGTGTGCTTGTCCTCTTCCTTCAGTATGTGGCCACTGTGTCTCTGTTCATTTTTTTTAATTGTCATTATTTTTATGTTTTAGTCTTATATCCTAAGGATCACACCTGTGCCTGAACAGCTTAGTGGTTAGGCAATCATTTAGCCAGATTTTGTCCCCAGATACATCAAACCAATAAGGCTTGCCTCCTTTCCTGACAGATTTGTGTGTGATTCAGGGAACACATTTAAATGTCATGCAGCCTCCTAGTCAGTTGTACATGTGTAGACAGCTTACTTAGTCTCTCTATGGCTCTCTGATGTGTAAGATGTCCTGGTTAAATGCCTGGCTAGTACATCATTCTGCTGCTCATCCCAGCATAACTCCACCTTCTTCTTTACCCTCCTTGTTTCCTACTGAGTTTGTCGCTTTTATTGACAATGTCCCCCGGTGTCGAATTTTTGCCCTGTGCCAAATCAGATTAGCCTCCTCTAGCAATAAAGCTGCTCATTTTTACAACCAACCCTGCCTTCACAGCACTACAAACTTAACTGAACTGGGAAAAGAAGAAAATGGAACATCCCTTGGCAAGAATCCCCTGGTCACAACAGACTTTACTGTTTGCATCTGGAGCTCAAGGGTTTTTCATGAATAAATGTGTCTCTATTTGTTGTTTACTTTTGGTCATTTTCTAGAGCTGTGAAGTGGTTGTTTTTGACCATATTGTCCAATTTCAGACTTGTTTAGCATGGAGGGGAATTGCCAACATTTCTTCACACTAGAAGAAACGTGGTCTTGGCAACATTTTAAGACATACTGCCCTGGAACCTTCTACATACAAAACATTACATACTTGCTAGTGATAACATTCAGTGTGAAGCCTATCTGACGTCTGACTTTATACCCTCTCTCTACGTGCTATCAAATAATGGGACTATTATTTCATATATTTGAAATGACCAGTGACTGAGTGATAATTTGAGTGAGAGCCTTCTAGGGCTACAAAGACTATAAAATATATTCCCTACCCAGGGCGCCTTGGTGGCTCAGTCGTTAAGCTTCTGCCTTCGGCTCAGGTCATAATCCCAGGGTCCTGGGATCGAGCCCCACATGGGGCTCCCTGCTCAGTGGGAAGCCTGCTTCTCCCTTTCCCACTCCCCCTGCTTGTGTTCCCTCTCTCACTGTGTCTCTCTATGTCAAATAAATAAATAAAATTAAAATATATATATATTTTCCCTACCCACCTTGATAGAGTTACAGTGGTCTGGACTCTGTATAGATATTTAAGTCAGATCACTATTAATAAAAGAAACAGTTCCTTAGATATTCTTTGCATTTTTTCATATTCTCTGGGAGAAAGATACTGGGCCATCACTGTCTTCCCAGCAGTGGCCAAAAAATGGAGATATTTTGCTGTGCATTGACAGTTGACTGCTGAAGAAACTTATTGTGACTAGAACACATCTTTCAAATTCCTGCAGAGCTCCTGCTATGAAAATATTCTTGTGATTAAAAGTAGTAGCTCTGGGGGTGCCTGGGTAGCTCAGTTGGCTAAGTGTCTGCCCTTGGCTGAAGTCATGATCCCAGGGTCCTGGGATTAAGCCCTGAGTCTTCAGGCTCCCTGCTCAGCAGGGAGTCTGCTTCTCCCTCTCCTTATGCCTCAACAACCCCCACCCACTCATGCTCGCTCGCTCTCTCAAATAAGTAAATAAAATCTTTATTAAAAAAATTGGTAGCTCTGCTCTTGGGCAAATGGCAGATGATGAGGATATTATTTCAGAATCTATAAAAGAAATAAGGAGGGAGACAACCTCAAACAAACAGTTCTGGACCAAGTCTCTTAGCAGCCCTGTGGGAGTTAAAATAGGCTTGTGGGTTTTTTTAAAGTCTGTGAATAGACAGAAAAGATTGACTGAGTGTTGTGAAAAAATTGGATTATAGAACCTCACAAGAGAAGAGGGCGTTGCACGGGGTAAGGAGACATTACCTTTTGGCCTTACGGTATTGAAAGGTGGGGCTTGCGAGAACCAGGAGCCTCTCAGCTCTCAGTAAAGGACTGACTATAAGTTTTCTGAATTCCTTTAAGACAGAAGAGGAGGACTTTTATGTGAAGAACAGAAGGATAGAGGTGCTTGCTGACAGATGGTGGCTCTGGAGGACATTGTGGGACATGATAGAGCAAAGGAGGTTGGCAGAAAAAACGGAGAAGAGGTGAGAATTCTCCAAACAATAATATAACCTGAGGGCCTGACATTTGGGAATGAGGGTAAAACAACAACAACAAAAAATTTCTCCTCTCCAGAACCAGAGACACGTAATTAAAGAAAAAAAGCCAGTGTTTACTTAAATGCTAAGTGTACTTTTAAGGGAATCAGCAGACAACTACAAATTAGTAACTAATCTTGTCTTCATCATCATCAGATTCTTATTATATTAAGTGAATCATTGTTTGGGAGTATTAGAAAAAAAGCCAGTGTGACTAACAAAGTTTACTTTCACGTTTCAATGTATATTGTTAATGTGGAAACACAAATGTATATCTGGAGAGGCTCCCTTCTAAGGTGATACCTCTCTACCACCTGTCTAACAATTCATTGTAGCCCTGGGGCATTTTTTGGCGTCAGCTATTTGTAGTAAAAGGGAACTAATGAATAGTGCAAATGCCACTAAAAAAAAAATTAGAGTGCTTTTATCAGAAGGCACAGATGTTAACTTATCAGATGCAAGGAAAAGAAACTCTTGCTAATTGGATCCTATTCTCCCTCTGTCAGCTTCATTTAAGGAGACATTGAAATGTACACAGCTGGAATTTGGAAGTTCTCCTTAAACAAGACTACATAAAACCAAGCTGGTTTAGAGTACTTCTGTGTCTACTTCCTGTTTCTTTTTTTTCTAGCTTGGCTCATCTTTTGGCAGGAAGATGTCAGTAACACTGGAGTAAGGTATTAAGCAAACAGAAAAAGTTTCCAAAAGATAAGAAGGCATAGGGAATTACAGCAAGAATGTAAATTGTTGAATTGCCAATCTCAAACTGACTCAAATTAGGCAAGGCATATTTCCAACCCAATCTCGATTTGCAACTGATTTTAAAAAGAACCCTAAAAAAATAAATAAATAAAAATTTTAAAAATTAAAATAAATAAATAAATAAATAAAAAGAACTCTAAGACTTCAGAGTGGAAAGTGACTTTAGATACTATTTAGTCCAACTATTCATTTCATAAGCTAGAAAGTTGAAGCTCAGAGAGGTGAAATGGCCAGATGAAAACCATAAAGTCCTATCCATGACAGGCCTTCACTAAGATCAAGCTTCCCTGAATCTCAGGTTAGTGCTGCTTTCAATATATCATCTTTCCTCACTCTCAAATCACATGACATTAAGATGTTATTGATTCTGATACAAATTCTAGCGGGGGGGGGGGTCCCCACACCAGCAAGCAACTCTTCAACACCGGTAGGTGTCCTAGAACCTAATTCGGACACTATCTTCCTGGAAGTAGCATCAGATCCCATGGGTTAAGGACTCAGTCCCACAAAGCTTAAACAAAACTCCCCAAAGCTTAATATTGGCCTCTAAATAAAAGCATTATAAAATTCTCCATGTAGTTCATGTGCATCCCGTACACTTCTCTATCTCTATACTGGTGTGAGGGATGAAAAAAAATCAAATTAAAAGAGATATGTTTTCCAGGTGAAAACAGAGAAATTCTAGGAATTCTCCATTCAGTCACACACAGATTACCCTAAGTGACTTCGTTGCTCTGTTTGCCTAAATCAAATAAATTATGGTTACCCCAGCCTATTAACTTGATTGCACAGTCAATATGCCATATATCATACTGGACTCTTCAGGGACGCTGGTAAGTATGACTGGAGGTTTTCAAAGTGTTTTGTGGCAAATCTACAATTTATTTCACATTTTCCTTGGCAAACTCTGATTTCCCTGCTCTGGCCACACACATAGAATATAAACTTCTTCACAGGAGTTCAGCCTAGCAGAGTGCCTAGCAAAGTATCTGACTCATAGAAGTTGCTGCCTCCTTCCTTGGATTTATGTTCTTCAGTTTTCATGTTAATTTTGTGATTTAAAAATGCTGTGTTCACCGTTTGTGGTATGCACATGTTCATTTTTGGACAATCATCCTAATCCCTTTATTCTTGTTGAATTACTTTTTATTTTATTTTTAAAAACTGTTTTGTATCAAACCAGGACCTTATTGAAAAAAATATGCTAAGAAAAATTTTGAAATTAAAAGCTAACACTCCTACTGTAAAAAAAAAAAAAGTTTGCTCCAACAATAAAGAAATTTTAAGAGCTCTACTCCCATCACTTTTAAGAGCTAGTGATTCAATAAATACTAAGTAGCTAGAACTCAGACGGAATCCTCAGAAGTAACGGTCTTCTTTAATAACCTTGGCGATGATGCACAGATAACTAATGGAAATAACTGCTTCCACATCGCCAGAGATCTAAATGTGGACCTGGTTCAGTAGTTGGACAAATAAATCTGGAAAAGCAAAAAAGCAGACTCTGGGGTTTTGTTACGGTTCTGAGAATGGTGGTCACTGAGGGTGATGGCTTCTGTGTCAAATGTGGAGAAATTGGGATTCCTGGCCAGCTTGGAGACTAGAAGAGTAAAGCAGCTTTGTAGAGCAGTCAGCAAATTCCCATGATGATACAAAAGCGGGAAAGCGTGCATTAACCGGTATTCTTCTGAACCGCATTGTTATGGCTTTTAGCAGTTTCGAATCAGGGTGTTAGATATAGAAATCACTGCTTCCTTGGATGGACCCTACAACCCAAAGAATGCAGCTCAGCTTCCCTCCACCAGCTTTAGTGAGATATTATTGACATATAACATATGTAAGTAAGATGTACAATATGATGATTAGATACATGTATCTATTACAAAATGATAACCACAATAAGGCTAATTAACATCTTCATCTCTTTACATAATTACGATTTGTGTGTGTGTGTTGAAGACATTCAAGATTACTCTCTTTTTTTTTTAATTTTTTTTATTCTTATGTTAATCCCCATACATTACATCATTAGTTTTAGATGACAAGATTACTCTCTTAACAACTCTCCAGTAGAGGCATATTTTGTTGATATTGCAGGTTTGGTTCTAGACCACTGCAATAGAGCGAATGTTAAAATAAAGCGAGTCAAATAAATTTTGTGATTTTCCAGTGCATATAGAAGTTATGTTTACACTATACTGTAATCTAGTAAATGTGCAATAGAGTTATGTCTAAAAAAGCAATGTATATACCTTAATTAATAAATACTTTATTGTTAAAAATGCTAACCATCGGGCACCTGGGTGGCTCAGATGGTTAAGCGTCTGCTTTCGGCTCAGGTCATGATCCCAGGGTCCTGGGATCGAGCCCTGCATTGGGCTCCCTGCTCTGCAGGAAGCCTGCTTCTCCCTCTCCCACTCCCCCTGCTTGCGTTCCTGCTCTTGCTATGTCTCTCTCTGTCAAAAAAATAAATAAAATCTTTAAAAAAAAAATGCTAACCATCATCTGAGCTTTCATCAAATCATATCACTGATCACAGATCACCATGACAAATATAATAAGATGAAAAAGCTTGAAACATTGTGAGAATCACCAAAATGTGACACAGGACACAAAGTGAGCAAATGTTATTGGAAAAAATATGTGCTGATTGACTTGCTCAAAGCAGGGTGTCCACAAACCTTCAATCTGTAAAAAATGCAGTATCTGCTAAGTGCAATAAAGCCAGGGACAATAAAATGAGGATTGCCTAAATATAACACAGCACTGGTAGTCACCATGCTGTGCATCAGATGCTCAGATCCTATGTATCTTATAGCTATGAGTAAGTGCCCTTCAATCAACATCTCCCAGTTTCTGACAACCACTCTCTATTTCTAGGAGTTCACTTTTTTTTTAAAAAAAAGATTTTATTTATTTATTTGAGAGAGACATAGTGAGAAAGAGCATGAGTGCGTGTGTGGGGGGGTGCAGATGGACAGGGAGAAGCAGTCTCTCTGCTGAGCAGGGAGCCCAACATGGGACTTGATCCCAGGATGCTGAGATCATGACCTGAGTAGAAGGCAGACCCTTAACCGACTGAGCTACCCAGGCGTCCCTCTGTGAGTTCATCTTGTTTAGATTCCACATAGAAGTGAGATCATACAGTATTCTTTCTCTGTCCGAGTTATTTCACTTAGCATCATGTCCTCAAAGTTTATGTATATACCACATCTTACCCATCCCATCCATTGAGGGACACTTAGGTTCTTTCCAAATCTTGGGAATTGTGAATAACGTTGCAATAAACATGGCGGTATAGACATCTCTTCAAGACAGTGTTTTCATTTCCTCCAGCTATATACCCAGCAGTGGGATTGCTGGATTACATGGTAGTTCTATTCTTAAGTTTTTGAGGAAACTCCATACTCTTTTCCATAATGGCTGCACCAATTTACATTCCCGCCAACAGTGCACCAGTGTTCCCTTTTCTCCACAGCCTCGCCAACACTTGTTACTTCTTGTCATTTTGAAACAGACATTCTAACAGTTGTGAGGATATAACTCATTATGGTTTTGATTCACATTTCTCTGATGATTAGTGATGTTGAGCATCCTTTCATGTACCTATAGGCCATTTGGATGTCTTTGGGAAAATGTCTATTAGATACTCTGTCCATATTGCAATTGGATTGTTTGGGGTTTCTTTTCTATTGAGTTGTAGGAGTCCTTTATATATGTTTGGATATTAAGTCCTTATCAGATAGATGGTCTGCAAATATTTTCTCCCATTCCATAGTTGCCCTTTTATTTTCTTCATGTTTCTTTTGCTATGCAGAAGCTTTTTAGTTTGATGTAGTCCCACTTGTTTATTCTTGCTTGTGTTCCTTGCACTTTTGGTGAGCTAGTTTCTTGATTCACTGGAGCCTGCTAGGGGCATGGTGTCACAGGATCCACCTGGGTCACTGGAGCTGACTGGTGCTAGGGTGAGGGAGGGGCCTGGGTTAAAAGAGGCTTGCAGGGAACCCCTAGGGTTGCGAGATTTGGCTTGGTGCTGGGTCTGGGGTCACAGTGAAGTCCACCACCCACTTTCCCCTCTTTCTCTCAGAGAGTAGGCGTCTCTCCCAGGCAGCTTGCTCAGGCTTGGGGAAAGGGTAGTGGAAATTGTGTGAATCTAACTTTCCTACCCTCAATGCATCTTTTTTACTTCTGTGCTTCATCCAGGTGCTATAATCCAGCACCTGCAATCTTTGGCTTTGGTGAAAGTATTTTTATGCATAGTTACTTGTTCAAATTGGTGTTTCCAAGGAGAACAAGCAGTAGAAATTCCTATGCCATTTTGCTGACATCAGACAGTTTTTATTTTCTTAATGCTATTAGATTGATTTACTAATATTTCTGGAGTGCTACTTCCAAATAATAACCTTTCTGATAATAAATATAATATAATATAATAATTATATTATTTCAATAATAGTATTTTCTAAATAATATTATCTGAATTATGTTATCAAATAATACTATTTCAATTCTAAATATTTCATTTGTCCCATAGATATTTTTTGAATATGTGGCTCTCTGCTACCAAAAAAATTGGTGAGAATTCTAACTCACACTTCCATATTCACTGTAGCTTTCCTGGCATGCAAAGTGGCAGAAGACTTGAGTTGGGCCGTAGACCAGACAATATCTCTGTAGGTGAGCACAAAGTCACCCCTCCACCTTTCCTTCAGTGTTCAGAATAATGAAATCAACATCCCAGAGCTGGTTTCCATTAAAACACATTTAAAACCAGTAAGCGTACATCTTAAGTAAATATAATGGTTTTACATGCAGTGGAAAAATAAATAAATGAAGCTGAGCACCAAGGAAAGCATTTATACTGAACAATAATCATTAGAGCCTTCGAGTTGTCCATTCAAGGGGGCCATGTAGGGGAAGAAAGGAGGGTGGAGGAACTGGGTTTGGGAGAGCTTTGCATGTCTCAGATGAGGTCTCTGCATGGGATGGTTCAGGGAGACCAGAGATGGGGTCACTGAAGCGAATGATCTATCTTATAAATTAGACTTCAACTAGTGTAAAAGCTGCTGAAGTGAGGGACGAATTGTTTTGGTAGCCTGTCGGAAGTCATTTCCAACCTGACAAGACGCCAGCAGCGCGGTATGATCTCCCAGCCTTCCTCTCTCACGCTGGGAGAGAAGCCGAGCTGAACAGGAGAAAATCCTCATCATGGAGGAAGCACCACCACTAAATCCTAAGGCCCAACATTGCCATTCGCCCACTCACCACCTCCCTCCCTCCCCTCTCTTCCCCTCCACCCTCCCTCCTCCGCCGTCCCTCAGTGGGTATAGAATTCAGTCTTTTATGGAATCAGAATGACTTGATATAAGCAATAGGAACAAAAAACAACATCAAAAGAAATTACACCGCCATCAAACTATCTCATAATATCATTAGTGACCTAAATTAAAGCAAGATAATTGCCCCAGCAGACAACAAGCAGCCGTGAAGAATACTAATAACACGGAAAGCACATTCCGACACTCTGCCAGGAGCCAAGCTTGATGACAATCCTGCAATTTTTGTGCCGATTAACTGACAAACATTTTCTCTCAAGTTTAGAAAAATAAAACCAATGAAACTCACCTTTTTGTTTGTTTGTTTGTTTTCTGCTTCTTGTTTTTAGGATCCTTCTTGGTAAAAGTGGCAGAAGCAGAAATGGGACCCGTGAAAGCTCTGCTGGATTTTGTGGAAGTCAGTGTCCTATAAAGTCCGAGAAATGCTAAATAAGCCATGGCTTTGATGAGAGAACAAAAACAATGTGATTTCTGACATATAGGTCAATGGCGTATTGGCTGTGTTTCACTTCATTTTCCGTAATAAATTGCGTAAGTAAGTAATTCCGCCTCAATTTTTTTAACCCTCTAATAATACCAATTTTATCAATTATGTTTCACATCAGCAACTTGTGGGCATGCTAAGGTTAAGCATAGACAAAGACTGGGACTCCGGGATGGTTCAGTCAGTTAAGTCTCTGACTTGGCTCAGGTCATGATTCCAGGGTCCCAGGATTGAGCCCACCTTCCCCTCCTTGCTCAGTGGGGAGTCCACTTCTCCTTCTCCCTCTGCCCCTCCCCCTGCGCATGTGTGCTCTCTCTCTCAAATAAAATATTTAAAAAAAAAATAGACAAACACTGAGATGACCCTACTTTTCTCCCCTCATAACCTTTCTAGAGTCAAATTTGACATGAATAAAATTGAATAAAATGATTAGCTGCAATTTTACAGATTGGGATAAACTAGTTCTCTCCATCCTGTATGAGAAGTCCTCATGAGTTACACGTGGTGGGATTAAAACTTGAAGCTGAGGGTCCCTCTTCACAAACCCAGCAGGATCCTTGAGCCACTATTTAAGTGATGTGCAGATACATAGCACCCACCTCAGTTCTACTCAATGAAGATAGGGTGTAAATTAAGGTCTATTAACAACCTAAGAATTTTTTATTTCTTATGCTTTTCATTTGAAAGGGGATAACGAGTGCAAAGGTTTTCCATCTGCTTCCTTAGGAGTGCAAAAAAAAAAGAGGTTCTGTCCACCAGGCCCTGCCTACCTTGTTCTCACTGGTGTTTAAGAGAGCCAAGCAGGATCATCTTCCAGGGGATGTGTGTGGGCAGACTGCTGAACTCCTTCAGGGCAGTCAAGACCTAGAAATTTCCACATCCTGGAGTATTCACATAGTGCTTGACAAATCATAATGTTCTATAAATGCTTTTTGGAGTGAAAACTAGCAACCTGCCCTATACCCATACCTATGTTATGTTGTCTTCATTTTGGTGAATTCTGTGGAAAATAAAACTTCACATTATTTTCAGATCTTTGATGCTGACTTTTATTCTCCTCTTGTACCTTTTTATGGTCATTATTCCACATCCTCCCAGTAAACAACTTTGGTGCAACTAAAGACAGGTGTGACAGAGTACAAAGAGCTCTGGTCCTGGTCAGGATGCGTGGACATTACTGTGAGGTCTTGGGGAGTTATACAGCAGGACTGGGTCTCCCTACCTCTATTTTCAAAATGGAGATAGCATCTTCCACATGGAGTTGACAGGAAGTTTAAACCGTGCTTAGTGTGGTTCTTAATAACTATTAGCTAAATATCCATTATACTTGGCTCTAACTGATATACATTATTAATGGTCATATAAAAAGTAGAGTTCATGAGGTGTCTGGGTGGCTCAGTCTGTTAAGCGTCCGACTCTTGATTTCAGCTCAGGTCATGATCTCAGGGTTCTGGGATCGAGCCCCATGTCAGACTCCACGCTCAGTGGGGAGTCTGTTTCTCCCTCTGCCCCTCCCTCTGCTCCCCCTGCTCATGCTCTCTCCCTGTCTCTCAAATAAATAAATAAAAAATAAATAAAATCTTTAAAAAAGTAGAGTTTACTGTAAAGATCATATAGCCCACCAGCCTCAGTTTAAATTTTAGAAAATAGACCCAAAATATCCAATAAATTTCCTAAGTCAGTACAACAAATTAGTAATAGAAATAAAACAACAATCCATTCCCCCCTCAGTGTCTCATTACCAGATCACTGTCTGTCAGACTCATTTTGATGTGGCAAAATTTTTATACCAATGTAGGATACGTATCTTTAACGCACTGCATAGTGCCTTGCCTCTAAGAGGTGACCAATATATCTAGTTTTTAAAGTCATTGAATAAGTAAAAGCTTTCTAAATGTTCAACAAGATCAGTGGTTCCAACCTGGGGACAGTTTTCTACCCGCCCCACCCCAAGACATTTGCCAGTTCAAGTTCAAGTCTTTCAGAACCTGGGAGAGAGGGAGAACTTAGGGCATCTAATGGATGAAGGTCAGAGATGCTGTCCACATTCCATAATTCAGGGACAGCATTCCACAGTAAAGAATTATCCTGTCCATATTATCAATACTGCTGTGTGGTAGAAAGCTTGAACTGGATCCATTTTCAGGATTTCCAAGTTCTTCCTCTTTTAGTTATAACAATTATTTATTCATGCTAATTTTACCTTCATAATCATTTTGAATTCATTTTCTTTAAATGATATACAAAACTAGTTGTTTCAAGTGGCAAATAAATAAAAACGTAAAAATAGTTCGGTTGTATTTGTTTCCTTTTGATGACTTGAAATTCCTTGGTTCAAGTTTAGGAAAATTAGATCCAAAGAAGAACTTTACTTGAAAACTGGGGGATATTTCTTAATCCAGTAGTTCCCATAAGTTAGTGAGCACCAGAAACATCTGGAAGTTTTGTTAAAATACTATTGCTGGTCCTACTCCCAGAGTTTCTGATTCACGGAATATGGTATGGGAATGGAGAACTTGTATTTCTAGTTAATTCCCAGATGATGATTCTGCTGGCTGAGGATGTCACCACGAGACTCACTGTGTTAATGTCCTAATTTCACCATTAGGTTGGGTGTGTGTCCTGCTTTATTTTAAATTCTCCCTGCTTTGTTTTGACACTAATGAGCAAGCCAATAGCCATTTGATTTTGATGAAAACATTTAAGTGGATCAAATAAAAGCCGAAAATGAGCCAAAAGAATTCTATTCTTTAGGGTGTTTTGTTTAGCATGCTAGCACATATGAATAAAATCTTCTGAGAATGCCATAGACAGCTGGGGATGACATTCTTCCATAACTCTTTCCCTGTACTCTCTCACCTTTCTTGTGTCTAAAATGTGTTACCATTGATTCAATGACAGGTTAGACATTTAGACAACTGCCAGTCTGACATTAACAGAGTTAACTACAAAAGAAACATCAATGTAGGTTCTGTTTATTACTTTTGCAATTAGATTTGCATATCATTGATGCCTGCTCCCAAGTGTGCATTTATGATATAGAAAAGGGAAGATGAAAATGAGGCCAGATCTATGGCAAGTTCCTACTTAGCCTACTTTTTCCTCTCTTGCTTACATGTATTTTCCTACCCTGTGAATCAGATGAAAACCAGGAAAAACAAGAGTAAGCAATAATAGTGCTTATCCTAGCTGGAAATTTCTAGTCCACAACAGCAGGCCTGGTTTTGATTACATCTAGTAATCAAGCTGTGTACAGTATGACTTGACTTAATGTCTCAGGAAATGTTAATCTGCACATTGGAAAGCTTGATACTAAAGATTGTACGATCCATTGACTTGGACAAGATGTCACAGTTCATCATACTTTTTATTGTGTTACTATTTTTGAGATAGGAAAGACTCCTTAGGATAATTGAGTAGTTGGTTAATAATTGGGTAATATGTGTTTTCTAGGCATGGGTAAGAGGACGGTATTATAAAAGGGAAAACAACATCTTAATGCTGCTAAATTGAGCAAGGTAGCAGTGAGTTCTGTTATATATCAATTATAAAGTCCAGCGAAATTAACTTGGCATTTCAAAATTAAATGTCCTTGGACTCTACCCCTTTTAACACTATGCATGGGTCTTGAATTCTGCAAGAGAGGAGGGAATAGAGCTCATTACTTTGCTATGATTTTGGAGTCTAGAGAAATGACTGTTTTGTGCTTAGCACTTTCAAGCTTATATTAGTACAATTCCCAATTGTTATGCCCTGCAGAAATCTGTCTTAGAAGTCAGGGAGTACTTCACTGGTATTAAGTCACTATACACACATGCACGTGTAGGTACACACACACACACACACACACACACACACACCATTATCTGTTAAAATGTATAACTGGGAATATAAACAGTCACTTATTCCAAATACTTAATTCTGAAGTTGTTAATTCAGTGTTAAGTAAGGTCATAGTCCAGAGCATATGTTAGATTCATTCATTCATTTCTTCTTTTACTCATGATATATGATATACGTCAGATGCTAACTACTGTTCTAGGTGGAGCTACCCAGATTCCTCCTAGCAAATCTGTCTTTATACATTGATATATCAACTGGAATTAAATGATTCAAACAATAGTTTTTTATATAAAGTGAGTGAAATAACACAAAATTTAACTATAAAGTAATAAGCCTAACTTCGAAAGTCATATGTGACCCCATAAATTGACTGACAATTAGTACCAATGGAAGATTATGCAAACACACTTTGTAGGACTACCATTAGGAGCCATTAGTAAGCATTCTTACTTTACATATCATAATCTGCTAGAAAATATGGCCTCTGGAAAAAGTTTATGGATTTTAAAAATTGCATTAACAATAGTCAAATAAAAATCCCAGACCACTTAAGAAATTTCAGCAATATTTTCTCATTCTCAGGGAATCATGTAAAATCATAGACTTTAATACTAAAAGTGAATAAAAAATCACTGTCAAGAGAAAAATTTGAGGTTATGGTATCCTTTGAGGCAACCAGAAACCTTCTGGGGTTTGTAAAACTCAGGTTGGAAACACTTCACTAGGATAATACTTTAACACAAATTTGAAAATAGAAATAAAATTAAACCTTTCATTTAGTAATAGCTCTGTGCCAAACCCTACGATAGGCTCTGCAGGAAATAGAAACAAGAGTAAGAAACTCTGCCCCAATCACTTAGATACGGATAGGTGTTCTCTCTTAAATGGCCTTTATGACATCTATTTAGATGTCTGTGTCCCAAAAGGAGAATGCCATATTGGGGTTAATGTCTCAGTGAGGGAAAAAAAGGAAAAGTAAGTTCAGAAAGAGTATATCTTCTTATTGAATGCATTTTTTTGAGCAAATGAAATAGAGATAACTTGACTTTGATCATTACTTTGCCTAACTACAAAAACTCCTTGACTTCTAAGTGAAATAAGTCAGTCAGAGAAAGTCAAATACCATATGATTCTACTCATATGTGGAATTTAAAGGAAAAAATGGACAAAGAAAAAAAGACACACACAGACTCTTTTTATTTTTTTTCTTTCTTTTTTTTTATTATTATGTTATGTTAATCACCATACATTACATCACTGGTTTTTGATGTAGTGTTCCATGATTCATTGTTTGCGTATACCACTCAGTACTCCATGCAGAACGTGCCCTCTTTAATACCCATCACCAGGCTAACCCATCCTCCCACCCCCCTCTCCTCTAGAACCCTCAGTTTCTTTCTCACCCCTCTCCTCTAGAACCCTCAGTTTGTTTCTCAGAGTCCATCGTCTCTCATGGTTCGTCTCCCCCTCCGATTTTCCCCCCTTCATTCTTCCCCTCCTGTTATTTTCTTCTTTTTTTTTTTTTTAACATATCATGTATTGTTTCAGAGGTAAAGTTTAATACTAGAGGTCAAGAATTTTTTTTTATTTCAGTATAATTAGCACACAATATATGTTAGTTTCAGATGTACAGTATAATGATTCAACAATTCTATACATGACTCAGTGCTCATCATGACAGGTGCACTCCTTAATCCCCTTCACCTATCCTTCAGCCATCCTTCATCCACCTCCCTCTGGTAAGCATCAGATGTCATGATGAGCACTGAGTCATGTATAGAATTGTTGAATCACTATACTGTACATCTGAAACTAACATATATTGTGTGCTAATTATACTGAAATAAAAAAAATAATTCTTAACCTCTAGTATTAAACTTTACCTCACCAAGCAAGAAAGGTGTTTGAATATGTTTTAGGAATTCATAGTACAAAGAAAATAAACTCTCATTGTATCTGACAATTTTGTCAAATATGAATAAATAGGGTAAACCTAGGATGGATGATAAGATGCCTCTTTCTGACAGAACAAATTTGAGTGAGATTAGAAATAGGAGAGAAGGTGCTGCTCTAAAAGCAATCCCCCTGGTGTTGCTCACCTGTTCAGGTGATTTTGGGGGATGTGATTCTATAATTCTGATGCCTCTTGTTGAATAAACAATTGATGTTTTTAAGAGTGGTCACAAAGATCCCATTTTTTAAAAAGATTTTATTTATTTATTTGAGAGAGAGAGAGAGAGAATGAGCCAAAGAGAGGGACAGAGGGAGAAGAAGAGAGAGCATCTCAAGCAGACTTCCAGTTGAGTGTAGAGCCCGACCAGGTGCTCCATCTCAGGACCCTGAGATCATAACCTGAGCTAAAATCAAGAGTCGCTGGCTTAACCGACTGAGCCACCCAGGCGCCCCCTAACATCCCATTTTAATTAATCTTATTTAGAAACGATGTTTAAGTTTCTGGAATGGAAGAAGCATTGGTGGATACTTTGTTTCCTCTTGAGTGGAGATTCATTACACAGAGATAGTCTTACCTGATAGAGGTAAGACACAAGCAAGCTTTGATGGGCAAGAAACCTGTAGGTAAGACCACTGAGACCAGGAGACCAGTGGGCAAGACAGAGGGGCGTCCCAGAGAGAAGAGATAAGGTCTACACATTCTCTCTCCTCCAGGCAGCCTTCACTCTTGCAGAAAAGGAGACAGTGACTGGGTACCCATGTGTAAGAAGTGACATCAGGCAGCAGGTCGTGGAGAGTGAATGATCTATTGCTTGGGGACACCATCATAGCCTTTCCTCTGAGAGGGTAGCTGGATGTATTCCAGGTATCTAGGGGTGGGGCTGCTCACCCGATGCTCAATTTAAAAAGATGAATTATAAGTCACACCCACTCTTACTCAAAAGTAAGCCCTGGTGCATCAAAGTAAACTGTTACACTCTGACCAAGTTTCAACATCAAGTTTATAGCTAAGTCTACAGATTACAAAGCCCACTGAGATCAGAAAGCCTCCTTGGAGTCTCTAGGCACGTTGATCCAAGAAGAACACATTTCAGGCTATGTGAATGTGTTATGTGTAGTAAGTAACAAAAACCCTCTGGAAGCCCGAGAAGAAGGATTATCTAAGATAGGATACTTTCCGAGAAAATGTCAAGACACCTCAGGTTTTACCTTGTCTCCAGGTAGAAGCTGTTTTTCTCCAGAATTCCTTAGGTTAGTGTTTCAGAAATGTGTGACCTAAGACAGATAATGTGTCTCTAAATTTTTGGAGTCAACACTGTTGTCCCCTTGACTCTGTTTCCTTTGGCCACCTCTCACTCCCTTACTTTCTGTGATACTGAAGATACCCTGGATTGATACAGAGGACTGTTTCCCATCAAGTGCTTAAAGGGCACTGTCTCTCAGGGTGCCTGGGTGGTACAGATGGTTGAGGGTCGGACTCTTGGTTTCGGCTCAGGTCATGATCTCAGGGTCGTGAGATCGAGCCCCACGTCGGGCTCTGTGCTCAGCGAGGAGTCTTATGGAGATTCTCTTTCTCCCTCTGCCTCTGCCACTCCTCCAGCTTGCTCTCTCTCTCTAAAAATAAATCAAAAAAAAAAAAAAAAGGACACTGCCTCTCAGTGAAGAGCCACAGCTAAACACTCTGGCTCTGGCATCATGTTATTGCTTATATATACATATTTGTGTATACATACATGCCCTTTTCCTCCTAACTCTCCTTGCACCAAACAAAAGACACAGGAGTATTTCTTTTAGTCTTTATTTTAAATCTGATCTCTAGCTATGAAGGAATTAGAGTATTCCTATACACAACACTACCCACACTACAACAGCCAATTTGGGGAATGGATTCCCATTAAAATGGGAAATAACCAGTTATTTTCATAGGAAGCATAACAAGGCAGTTTAAGTCGTATTTATCTACAAGCTTTTGTAAAGTTATAAGCTGAACTCCTGATACTCTCTTTGGCACAAATTATTATTTTCTTCTACACACACATTCTGCTTTTTCTGCTCTCAGAAATTCCTTTGAGATGAACAAATGATCCATATGCTGAAAAGGTAAATGGATTGTGCACATGCATGATGCTATGGTAGTTAATTTACCATAGGATATCAACATTAAAATGAGGATTGCCATTTGCATGGGAAACATTGTGATTTTTGTTTAAGTGAGGGGAATTTTCAGTCTTTGGAAAAGAATTATTTACTCAGAATGTAATGGCTAAGAGTGTAAAACCCAATGTCTTCAGCCTTTCCTCTCACGTCTAACCCTGTACTCATGTGAATTTTGCCTTTGGTTTCAAGCAAGTCATTTAATTGTCTGCCCCTTTTTCCTGCCTGACTGAATTTAAACAAACCTATCTCTAAAATGTATACAAATCAAACTCAGTGGAGCTCTGAAACATCTCAGTTGCCTTTTATTCAAGTCAACGTTGTTATTCAAAAAAATTAGTGAATCACAAATTACTGCATTTGAAAAATTATGCACATTTTGTTTAATTGTGTATAAATGAACCTAGAGGGAGCGTAATTCTGTAATTTTCAAGTCAGGAATGGAGGTGAGCAGGTTTCTAGGCATTTTACTAATACCATATTTATGCTAGTGGCACCTATTATCTTCCCACAGTTATGGAGTCCTAATGTAGCCCTTATCCCGTTGAACATTTCATTAGTTGCCATATTTGAAACTTTTCTTGTCTAAGAAAATTGTTAAATGTAGGCTATAGTTAATCTTTTAGTACAAGCCAAATAAGCCATACAAAGAATAAGAAATAAGAAACCACTAAGTTATGCTATGTTGAAAGACCCCTACTGAGAAATTCTATCTGCAGTCCTTGTCAACTATATTCTAAATGAGATAGATAAATGTTCAAGTGAAACTTTTTCCTCAGCAAAAAACTTGGTTGAGCTTCATAAAACTATGCAGAGCACATAGCAATTCTGTATACATCGTAGGAGTTTCATAAATACCTTATTGAAATAGGAAATGATGGCCTTTCGAACTATAGTAGCATTTATTTTTCTAGCCAATTTAATAAATTTTCATTCTAAGTGGCTCAAGCCAATCAATAAGACATAATTTACAAAATAGCCTCTTATTTTAAATAAAAAAGGACCCACACTTGAATGTGGATTGATTGGCTTTCTAATTGGTAGTTGCGATATTGTGATATCATAGGAAATATGGTTTTGATCTTCCTTCATGGCTCCTGGCATAAGAGCATCTACAGCCCTAGCAATGTCTTGATAGGTGAGAGAACCATCTTTTGTTATTCAAAATAAGTTCCTGTCAACCATACTTGAGTATATGCTAATGAGATGACCTTGGTGGGCTCTAGAGAGCTTCAGGATGGAGGCTGATTGCCAGAGGAACCAACCCTGTGATTAGAGGTTTGGGACTTGTAGCCCCATCTCAGAACTCTAGGGGCTGAGGGGCTAGGGACAGAGTTAACCATCAATGGCCAGTGATGTAATCAATCCTACCAAGTAATAGAACTTTCATTAAAAAGCCTAAAAGATGAGGTTCAGAGGGTTTCCAGATTAGTGAACACATAGCAATGTGAGCAAGGTTGTGTACCCAGATAGGGATGGAAGCTCCATGTGTCTGCCCCCTACCCCCACCAAAATATCCTGCCCCACACATATCTTCCATTTGGCTCTTCTTGAGCTATATCCTTTATAATAATCCACTGATAGCAAGCAAAGGGCTTTCCTGAGTTCTGTGAACCATTTCAGCAAAATACTGAACCTGAGAAGGGGATCCTGGGAATCCTCCATTTACAGCTGGTTGGTCAGAAGTACAGGAGGCCTGGGGACTTACTAAGGATGTCTGAAGTGGGGGTGGGGGTGGTCTTGTGGGACTGAGCTCTTAATCTGTGGGGTCTGTTCTGACTCTTAGTTAGTGTAAGAATTAAATCGAATCACTGGACACCTAACTGATGACCAGAGAGTTAGAGAACTGGTTGTTTGTGTGGAAAAATCAACACATTTGGTGTCAGAAGTGTTGGAAGTAATAACAGATCATAGAAACTGCCTCTAAACAGCTTCAAATTACATAGAAATAATATCTTGAACTCCTTACGTGTTCAAGTTGCCAATGATTCTTAGGGAGAAATAAGAAATTGAAAACAGTATTTTTAGCACTGCATACAATCGCTACTTTTCCCCCAAGACAGGCTAGAATGAGTGTCCTATCCATCAATAACTTGGCAACTGTCAAGCAGCATAACAGAGGGTTGCTAGAGGAGGGTGGGTACACACAAAGCCCTAACATGGCCTGTCCTGAAATAAATCCATTAGTACAGATGGAGAGAATATGGATGATCCTCTACCTTATGTCACACTCTAAATGGGAGAAAAAGTAAGCAGTTGTACTCTGGAATGTGAAGTTTCCACAAAAGCAAATATGGATTTACAAAACTATTAAATTGATTAATTTTCTTTTTTTTAAGATTTTACTTATTTATCAGAGAGAGAACGTGCACAAGCAGGGGGAATGGCAGGCAGAGGGAGAAGCAGACTCCCTGCTGAGCAAGGAGCCCAATGCAGAGCTCAACCCCAGGACCCTGAGATCATGACCTGAGCCGAAGGCAGATGCTTAACTGACTGAGCCACCCAGGCGTCCCTGATTAATTTTCTTATTGTGGTTTATTCTACCACACATGCTTAAATACCTCCACATATACAATGGATGGATAGTAGATACTGTTTTGTTCTTCCTTATTATTTCTATTCCTTTTATTTCAACAAGTATTGCAAGTCTGCTACACACTGACCACCTCTTTTAACATATTGGTTGTATTATATTATTCAGGTATGAGGCCAACAGATCAGGAGAGAGTTGTCATTAAAAAAAAAATAGTTTATTATTCCCAGATCCCAAGAGAAAGAGGGACACGCCTGGTTGGGGGAAGCACCAGAGCCAGTCAGGAGGCAGAGGGTATAGGATACCTTGGCAAGAACATTCGTTGTGATTTCTGTGAGAAAGGACAGGTGACAGAAGAAGCAGATTGAGGATTGGCTAGTTTGAATAATTTCAGTTGGCTCTGGGACATAGAGGTTGTCCCTACTTGTCTGTGACCTGGCCGTGGCACGATTAGAGCAGAGGGATAGTGTCTAGGAGTGTAAGAGCTCAAGAACAGAAGTAGTTGAGGTATGGGTTCTGGATTGGTGATTTGCATATGAAGGGCATGCTCTCAAACAAGAATTTTGCTATCCCTAAATGCAGGTTTTGTTTCTTCCTTGAAGCCCTAGGAATCCAGAGAGAGTCAACATAATAGAGAGCTAAATACAGGGACATGTGACCGCTAGTGACCACAAACAAGGAAGAGGTTAACTCTACAGGCATGAACATTTCATCATGGGAGGGAGTGGGGTGGAGAATGAGAACAATATTTTACCCCTTGGAAGTATTATGGAGTCTTCAAATGTTTGCATAATCAGCTACCTTCATTTAAAAGGTAAGTTGCGGGGGCGGAGCAAGATGGCGGAGGAGTAGGAGACCTGGATTTCGTCTCCTCTCAGGAATTCAGCTGGATAGGGATCAAACCATTCTGAACACCTACAAACTCAACAGGAGATCGAAGAAAGGAATAGCAACAACTCTCTGAACAGAAAAGCGACCACTTTCTGGAAGGTAGGACGTGCGGAGAAGTGAATCCGAGGC
>NW_027830200.1:0-271 GCF_054177405.1 Leptonychotes weddellii | reverse complement strand
CGGCCCAGAGCCCTGGGAGGAAGGTACAGAAACAGCAGAGGGCAGGGTCTGCTTTGATCAGGAGCCGCTCTAAAGGAAGGTGGGAACCCAGACAAACACATTTAAAAGAAATCCCTCCATGGCCGTGACCGCAGAGCCGTGGGGGCCGCGCCCAGCCCCGGGGTGACAGTGAGCACAGCCCACAGGGTCTGCTGCGCGGGAGGGGGGCGTGGGGTGGGACACGGCGCCTCTCACCCCCTCTGCTGGCTGCCCGCCTCCTGTTTTCAGGCCT
>NW_027830199.1:0-271 GCF_054177405.1 Leptonychotes weddellii | reverse complement strand
TAAAAGAAACTCAGAAACTGAGAGCAGCTGGGGTGCCTGGGTGGCTCAGTCGGAAGGAAGGAGGGAAGGAAAGAAGGAAGGAAGGAAGGAAGGAAGGAAGGAAGGAAGGAAGGAAGGAAGGAAGGAAGGAAGAAAGAGAGAGAGAGAAAGGAAGGAAGGGAGAGAGAGGAAGGAAGGAAGGAAGGAAGGAAGGAAGGAAAGAAGGGAGGAAGGAAAGAAGAAAAAGAAAGAAAGAAAAGAAAAGAAAAACTGAGAGCAGCTCAATACTTCT
>NW_027830198.1:0-271 GCF_054177405.1 Leptonychotes weddellii | reverse complement strand
CACCTGCATGCCTCAGGGTAAGGAATGTGATGCTTGATTTGTTATCCCACTCCCTTATGCCCAGTGAAAACACTGCATTCACCAAGAAAGCTTTTCAGATTACCCCCCAGCAGCTCATCTTCCTCATCTCAACTGTAGAACTTGACTACAGCACTTTCTAGCTTGTATCATCATAGTGTTTTTTGAGTTGGAAATAATACCAAATTTAGAGAAAAGTTGCACAAATAAAGCAAATAACACTCATATATCTTTTATGCAGATACACCTATTG
>NW_027830197.1:0-271 GCF_054177405.1 Leptonychotes weddellii | reverse complement strand
ATTTACTAGTACCTCATTTAATTAAAATTTTTTTACGACCTTATATATTATACATTATCCCCCTTTTGTTTGATTTATTTTTAAAGATTTTATTTATTTATTTTTGTGTGAGAGAGAGATCCCGCAAGCACGAGGGTGGAGGGTAGAGGGGAGGGGCAGAGGGAGAAGCAGACTCTCTGCTGAGCAGTGAGCCTGATGCGCGGGACTCGATCTCAGGACCCTGGGATCATGACCTGAGCCAAAGCAGATGCTTAACCACTTAACTGACTGA
>NW_027830196.1:0-271 GCF_054177405.1 Leptonychotes weddellii | reverse complement strand
AAATATATATATGAAAAAAATGAAAGAAAAAACCAATGGGATGATTAATCCAATGTTTCGTATCATGGTTACTTTTTTTTTTTTTTTTAAAGATTTTATTTATTTATTTGAGAGAGAGAGAATGAGAGAGAGCAAGCACATGAGAGGGGGGAGGGTCAGAGGGAGAAGCAGACTCCCTGCCGAGCAGGGAGCCCGACGCGGGACTCGATCCAGGGACTCCAGGATCATGACCTGAGCCGAAGGCAGTCGCTTAACCAACTGAGCCACCCAG
>NW_027830195.1:0-271 GCF_054177405.1 Leptonychotes weddellii | reverse complement strand
CGGCACTCTGCAGAGAGAACACACAGAGCAGAGGGGCTGGGTGAGAGGTGTGCCCGGACAGCCCCATCCCTTCCCCTGCCTGCAGGGCTCACAGCAGCCCTGCCCTAGAGCCCTACGCTTTAGCTCCCACACTGAGGCCAGGACCTTGCTTGTACTCAGTCAAGCCCCCGTGCAAATCACTGTTCTAAGTACTTTACATGGAATCACTAAATATTCCCAACGACCTGAACCACAGGTTAGAAAACTGAGCACAGAGGTTAAGTAACCTGCT
>NW_027830194.1:0-271 GCF_054177405.1 Leptonychotes weddellii | reverse complement strand
TTTACATTAAGAAACAATACATGTTCCCTCTTTCTTAGCACGCATGAATGATGGGTGTGAATTTGCAGCACGAGAAAGTGAATGAAATAAGACACCCCAGGGCAGCTAGGGACACCAGCCCAGGACTAGAGAGGGGCCGGTGCTAGAGGTTCTAAGAGTGAGGGTCTCTCCCTACCTTGGTGACCCCTGTTCAAGGATGCAAATACAGAGGCTGCCAAACTTTGCCTTAAAAAAGAAGGTTGAGAAGACTCAACCTCTAGTGCTTAACTGT
>NW_027830193.1:0-271 GCF_054177405.1 Leptonychotes weddellii | reverse complement strand
TTTACATTAAGAAACAATACATGTTCCCTCTTTCTTAGCACGCATGAATGATGGGTGTGAATTTGCAGCACAAGAAAGTGAATGAAATAAGACACCCCAGGGCAGCTAGGGACACCAGCCCAGGACTAGAGAGGGGCCGGTGCTAGAGGTTCTAAGAGTGAGGGTCTCTCCCTACCTTGGTGACCCCTGTTCAAGGATGTAAATACAGAGGCTGCCAAACTTTGCCTTAAAAAAGAAGGTTGAGAAGACTCAACCTCTAGTGCTTAACTGT
>NW_027830192.1:0-271 GCF_054177405.1 Leptonychotes weddellii | reverse complement strand
TCTGTATAATGTCCCAACTCAACTCCATTAATCAAGAAGCTAAGAAAATATTTTTTAAGATTTTTCTTCTCAGGTTATGATTTTTCTCAGGCTGCACTGGACGGCCTGCATTCTTCAGAGTGGGATCTATTTCTATTTTATGAGAGACCAGCTTTTCAGCAAGTATTCAGATAAAGAGGGGGCTTCTTGCAGGGGAAATTCTGGGAGCTGTAATGTAGATTGCAGAAAAAGCTGGAGTTTATGGCAGGAGAAAGGGGGCCAGCCCTGAGCA
>NW_027830191.1:0-271 GCF_054177405.1 Leptonychotes weddellii | reverse complement strand
TTTTTCCCCATTGAGAATGGTATTCACTGTGGACTTTTCATAGATGGCTTTTATGATATTGAGGTATGTACCCTCTATCCCTACATTATGAAGAGTTTTAATGAAGAAAGAATGCTGTACTTTGTCAAATGCTTTTTCTGCATCTATTGAGAGGATCATATGCTTCTTGTCCTTTCTTTATTTCTGTAGTGTATCACATTGATTGATTTGCAGATGTTGAACCACCTTTGCAGCCCAGGAATAAATCCTACTTGGTCATGGTGAATAATCC
>NW_027830190.1:0-2406 GCF_054177405.1 Leptonychotes weddellii | reverse complement strand
AATATCTTCTCCCATTCTGTGGGTTGCCTCTTTGTTTTGTTGACTGTTTCCTTTACTGTTCAGAAGCTTTTTATCTTGATGAAGTCCCCAAAGTTCATTTTCGCTTTTGTTTCCCTTGCCTTTGGAGATGTGTCTTGGTGGAAGTTGCTGTGGCTGATGTCGAAGAGGTTACTGCCTATGTTCTCCCCTAGGATTTTGATGGATTCCTGTCTCACATTGAGGTCTTTCATCCATTTTGAGTTTATCTTTGTGTATGGTGTAAGAGAAAGATAGAGTTTCATTCTTCTGCATGTGGCTGTCCAATTTTCCCAGCACCATTTATTGAAGAGACTGTCTTTTTTCCATTGCATATTTTTTCCAGTTTTGTCGAAGATTATTTGACCATAGAGTTGAGGGTCCATATCTGGGCTCTCTATTCTGTTCCATTGGTCTATATGTCTGTTTTTGTGCCAGTACCATGCTGTCTTGCTGATCCCAGCTTTGAAATATAAGAAATTGAAGAAGACACAAAAAGATGGAAAAACATTCCATGCTCATGGATCAGAAGAATAAATATTGTTAAAATGTCTATGCTGGCCAGAGCAATCTATACTTTCAACGCCATCCCAATCAAAATGCCAATGGCATTTTTCAAAGTGCTGAACAAACAATCCTAAAATTTGTATGGAATCAGAAAGACCCCAAACTGCCAAGGAAATGTTAAAAAAGAAAAAGCTGGGGGCATCATGTTGCCTGATTTTACCCCCTAAATTTAGATAACATAACATGTTAGGAATGTGAATGATTAAGAGACCTCCCCCTTTTCTGTACTTTTGAATGTTTTCACTGTAGGAATCCAGCAGTTGAGGCATTAGAGGTTATAGCTGGCCCTGGTAGAACACACACTGCTCATTTGACCATGTGGCCTACACTGTGCTCAGCTTTTCACATACATTTTCTCATATAATCTTGATGAACATTCTAGGAAATATGTATGTGATAATCCCCATTCTGTACATAATGGATGCGAATATCAAACATCCTGGAGAATGTCCCTTGAGAAAGAAAATCTGTAAGAGTGCAAATGTATTGGTTCATAAATGCTATGGTAAATTAAATCTTATGTGTGATCAAGAGAGTTTCTACCTTTAATTAATTAAAATCCACAAATATTAATTGTGTGCCCACCAAGACAATTTCCTAGGCAGTTAGGGATATAGCAATGAACAAAACAAGTAATATTATCACAGTAAATGTAATTTATGAGTAGGCATAGGCCATAAATAAGCAGTGAACAAATTATAGTTTCTATGAATAAAATGAAACATGATAAGGGATCTGATGGTGATGAAAAATGGTCAGGGATATGGAGGGGTAGAAATGGTGGCTGCGGATGGTTTCTCTGAGGAGATCGTTTTTAAGCTGAGAACTCAATGAAGTGAGAGAGTGAGACATGTGAAATTTGGGGGAAAGGATTCCAGACCAAACAAAGAGCAGTTGCAAAGCCCCTGGGGTGAAAACAGACTCAGTAAGTTCAAGGACCAGAAAGAGGGCCAGTGAGGCTGGAACTAAAATAGCAGGAGGAAGCCTAAAGAAAGTTTGGAATTTATTGTGTGTGAGATAATAAATTTGCTTGGTTTTCTTCCAAATCTCTGTCCTCCTCTTTCTCCTGGGCACATAGCCAGTCCAAATGTCACAGTGTCTATTGCACCTTCATGTGTCCTATGAATGAGTGCCGGCCAATGGAACATGAGTGGAAGTGATGCGCTCTGCTTCCAGGACTGGCCAATAAAAATCATCCACACACGCATCTCTATGCCATTTCTCCCTTCTTGTCCTCTGGGACAGAAATGCTGATGACAACCTTTAAATCTATATTTTAAAGATGACAGAGCCACCATCACCGGGAACCCCAATGACTAACAACGAGTTCACTCTCCCAAAACTCCTATGTTAAAGAAAAAAAAGGATTTTCATTTTGTTGAGCCATAACATATTTGGGTATTCTTATTACCCCAACCTAGCCTACCATAATATCCCTGAATACCCATTCTTCCTTTTTGCTATTTTGATAAAACCCGTACTTTCCAGCTCAGTATATGACTACATGAAACAAAGATATTTCTTATGGTTAAATGTGGTAACACAATTTCTGGCCAATAGGATGTGAGTGAAAGTAATATGCATATCCTCAAGGTTATAGCCTTATAGAAAGGAGCATGCCTGCCTCTTTTCTACTTCCTACTGATCTGAAAGCAGATGTGGTAACACTGATCCATCTGGAATCCTGTGGATGAGGGGAACACATTATGTGTAGTAAAACAATAAAATATGGGTTGCCAGGGTCCCTGACCTGTGGAGGCATCATTAACAGCTCTTTGGTCTTGTTAAAGCTATAGTTATTCGGTGGGGGGGGGGGGGGGGGGT
>NW_027830189.1:0-271 GCF_054177405.1 Leptonychotes weddellii | reverse complement strand
GTAGGGTGAGAACTCACTTCAAGGGGCCTGGGGCCGGTGAAGAAGCTAATTGGTGAAGGGGCACCTGGGTGGTCCAATTGGTTGAGTGTCGGACTCTTGGTTTCAGCTCAGGTCATGATCTCGGGGTTGTGAAATTGAGCCCCGCATCGGGTTCCATGCTCAGCGAGGACTCTGCTGGAAATTCTCTCCCCCTCCCTCCCCATCCCCCTCTGCTCCTCCGCACCTCCCCAGCTTCCATGTGTGCATGCGCTCTTCTCTCTCTCTCAAGTAA
>NW_027830188.1:0-271 GCF_054177405.1 Leptonychotes weddellii | reverse complement strand
CACGGTTATCATTTGGGATGTCATTTCAATTGGTCTGCCACACAACAGACATGATACATATTCATTCTGTCTCAGATTGATTCAGCACCTACTATGTGCTGGGGTCTGTTCTAGATGCAAGACATAAATAGTTTCTATATTTATGGAGCTTTCATTCCGATGGGATTGAGAAGATGGGCTAACCTGCTCATTAAAAAAAAAAAAAAAAAGGTAATTCATCTCCTTCTTCCAGACAAGAAGAATGGCAGGGAGTGGCCTGCTGACAGTAATC
>NW_027830187.1:0-271 GCF_054177405.1 Leptonychotes weddellii | reverse complement strand
AGAGCCAGCCAACTGATCTGGGTTGGCCAAAAACTGCACGAATTCATTCAATTATCCACGAGCATTTCAAATCGATCGGTATGCTTATTGCTTGTAAAGGTGATACATTAAGGCACAGATGGGATTTTACATCTGTACAAATCATTGCGCACAAGCCATTCCTAATAGACCTTCCCTGAGCACCTGCCAATGTGCAGGCGCTGGGCTCAGAGCTGCGGATATAGAGATGGTCAGATGGAGGTCCTGTCCTGGAGGAGCTCAGAGCCCCATC
>NW_027830186.1:0-271 GCF_054177405.1 Leptonychotes weddellii | reverse complement strand
TCAGTTCTTAGAGACACAGTGTAAGATAGTAAAGAGCATGGATTTGGAAGAAGATGGATTTGCCTTCTGGCCACTTGTTAAGAGTAATAGAGCATACTTACTGGGTTGTTGGGGAAATAAATTGATGTAATACCGGTATAAGTGAAGGATATATAGAATATACTAACAAATTATTATTATTATTATTATTATTATTATTATTATTATTCTCTCATCACTCCCATTTTGTCTGACTTAATTATTCAATAATATTTTAGATTTTTTTTTTTTT
>NW_027830185.1:0-271 GCF_054177405.1 Leptonychotes weddellii | reverse complement strand
CAATCTTCTTGCATTTCTAATTGTTTTTGTTTTGCATAGTCAGCTGCCATATTCATTGGATTATAATCTTTATTTATTTAATTTATTTATATTTATTTATTTTTTTAATTTATTTGACAGAGAGAGAGACAGCAAGAGAGGGAACACAAGCAGCAGAAGTGGGAGAGAGAGAAGCAGGCTTTCCACTGAGCAGAGAGCCTGCTAAGGGGCTCGATCCCAGGACCCTGGGATCACGACCTGAGCCGAAGGCAGACGCTTAACGACTGAGCCA
>NW_027830184.1:0-271 GCF_054177405.1 Leptonychotes weddellii | reverse complement strand
TATCACTTGACAATCATTAAAACTAATATAACTTAAGAAAGTATTTCCTGCTAGGTCTTGCTAACTTTGTTTGGAAGCAAAGTACAGACTTCACAATGACATAGTGAGTGTGAGACCACAAATCTAAATTCCAGAGCCAAGGTGGCATTTGGGCTGCATGTGCAAGGAAAGGGAAAGCCATCTAATTGGCTCTGAATTCTACTTGGGCTGATCTTAATAGGAATGTCCTTCACTGATTGTTCAAAATTTCCTTTCAGGGGAATCATGTTCC
>NW_027830183.1:0-271 GCF_054177405.1 Leptonychotes weddellii | reverse complement strand
GCGTTACTTACCAAAGGCTCTGAGACTAATGTCTGCCCCTCCTTGTTAAAATGGGAGCTCAGCCAGCGGCGCGAGTTGAAGAACGTTACGGGTACAGCAACACTGGCTGAGACTTTCTCTCTGTGGTAATCTGAAGGTTTGAAGGAGCACTGGCCAAAGAACAGCTTGGCCAGGGTACCGTTCAGTATTACCAATGCCCCAACCATGTGCCATCTAAACTATGTATGGTCTAAGCCACTTTGGAAACTACAGATCAAGGGGGACTGACCAG
>NW_027830182.1:0-271 GCF_054177405.1 Leptonychotes weddellii | reverse complement strand
GATGAAGTGGACGCCTGTGAAACTTGGCTGTGCGCTCTCTGCACACAGCAAAGGTCCTCACCACAAATGCCATATTGATCCTCGATGCCAAAGTCACGTATATGCTAATACATCTGTCGCTTACATCTGGCTCTCGGAAACATTCGTTCCATTAGCCGATGCAGCCCCTGTGCATCTCCGCTCTCTGCGCTATGTCATCAGCCCCGCGCTCTGTGTGGCCACGGGCGGGCAGTCATTTCTAACTGGCTCCGGAAACCGTTCCCCTCCCCCA
>NW_027830181.1:0-271 GCF_054177405.1 Leptonychotes weddellii | reverse complement strand
TCACCCAATAAATACAATTTTGAGGGTGGAAATTGGTGCTATTAATAATAGTACAGGAAAACATGCAATATACTGATCGCCAGTGCAACATTAGGGACATAGGTGACCCTTACACACTAAGACTTTCCACTTCCTTCTTCTGTGTTTCTTATTCTTCTCAAGGGTCAGTGTAGAAAATTAAAAAAACAAACCACAATTTAAAATTTTTTTTTTATTCTTATGTTAATCCCCATATATTACATCATTAGTTTTAGATGAAGTGTTCCATGAT
>NW_027830180.1:0-271 GCF_054177405.1 Leptonychotes weddellii | reverse complement strand
AAGAAGAAGGTAGCAGGAGGGGAAGAATGAAGGGGGGGAAATCGGAGGGGTAGACGAACCATGAGACACGATGGACTCTGAAAAACAAACTGAGGGTTCTAGAGGGGAGGAGGTGGGAGGATGGGTTAGCCTGGTGATGGGTATTGAGGAGGGCACATTCTGCATGGAGCCCTGGGTGTTATGCACAAACAATGAATCATGAAACACTACATCTAAAACTAATGATGTAATGCATGGGGATTAACATAAGAATAAAAAAAAACAAAAAAAA
>NW_027830179.1:0-2407 GCF_054177405.1 Leptonychotes weddellii | reverse complement strand
TTAACATAGAGTGTAATATGAGGTTCAGGTGTACAATATAGAGATTGAACACTTCTGTACAATGCCCTGTGCTCATACCAACAAGAGTCCCCCTTCGTCCCCATCACCTATTTCCCCCCACCCCCCCCACCCACCTCCCATCTGGTGACCAGCAGTATGTTCTCTAGAGTTAAGAGTCTGTTTCTTGGTTTGCTTCTCTCTCTCTTTTTTTTCCCCTTTGCTCCTTTGTTTTGTTTCTGAAATGACACTGATGTGATTCCACAAGTTGATACATTATGTTATGCTCCCCATTAAGTGTAGCTACCATCTGTCACCATATAACACTATTGTAATCCCACTGACTATATTCCCTATGTTGTACCTGTTATCCCCGTGACTGAATTCATTCCATAACTGATAACCTGCCCCTCGTTACCCATCCCCCACTCCTCTGCCCTCTGGCAACTATCAGTTTGTTCTCTGTATTTATAAGTTCTGTTTCTGCTTTTTTGTTTTTTTATTCATTTGTTTTGTGATATTGATAGTATTTTATCCTTCACAGAATCATCGTGGTTTTTACACACAAAGCTCAATAGTTTTAGTGACAAAAATGTATTCTAGCAAGTTCAGTATTAAAGACTACACTCAACTCGTGCTAGTAGTTCATCTACAATGAGAAGTCAGATGACAATTCTGTTGTAGACCTAATTAAAAATGTTGTTGAGGAAATTGATTTTTAAAAGCCTAACCTTTCCCCTTGCCTCTTCCATTTTTAAACACATAAAAATATGAGAAGAGATTAATTTCCAGTGTTTCACATATGCCATTTTGTTAATAAATTTCAGTAAGCATATGATTCAATTTCATCTAAAAGAGAATTATAAAATCAACCAAAAATAACAAGCCCGTGATTTTAATTAATATTCACCCACAGGGTCCTTTATGCTTGCACCTTTTGTTCCATCACATTGTCTTTTTGGTTTAAAAATAATTGCACAACTTTACATCTTTTGAGGATATTGCAAGAGTAGCAAAATCTCACAGCAAAATTCACTCATTGTTTAATGTAACACACACTTATTAAGTGCTTATGTATTCTTTGGGGGCTGCCAATATTAGAACAACCCTATACTAGACATAATTACAGCATCAAGTTGGGTAGCCGGGCTCATGGTAAAGATCACACTCAGCACTTTAGGAAAAAAAAACAAATATCTAAGCAAAACTAAGGCAATTCTCTAAGTTAACTATATACAGGCTTTCATAGTATAGGAATAACTAATTCCAAAGGTCTTCTATGAGTATGCTCAATAGAAATCACTTTCTCTCTAGTGTACAGTCAAAATCATAAACCTGTTTCTCTGTCACCTGCCCTTCATCTGACTTAACAACATTTACTGAGTAGTTTATATACAGGATAATTTTATTCACCAGTCACTATCGGCAAGGTCCCCAGGCCCTACCAGTTTTTCAAGAACCCCCCAGATTTATTTGCAATATTAAAGATAAAAACTTTTGGCGCCCAATGAAGAAGGAAAAACTTCAAATCGGGATTATTAAATGCTTAATTAAATGTTCACAAAATACAGACTTAAGTCAACTTTATTAATTGTTAAATTTAGTATTCATAAAAATCTAACTGCATTTGGAAAAAAATTATGGGTTAGATCTTCTCATTTAGAAAAAATCCAACAGTGCATAATGATTGCAGAGAAATCATAGTCAATAAATAAATGAATAATTTGCAGATAAATAATTTCCATGCAAAATTACTTTAAACTTCTTTTAAAATGTCGAGTGAAAAAAAAAAATAAAATGAAATGTAGAGTGTTTGGGCCCCACAAAGGTATTAAAATTATCCTGTGTGCATGTGCAAATCACTGTTCTAGATAGCTTACATAGATTATCTAAATTGGTCATACCACTTCAATTTAATTCAATTTGAGGAAACTTTGTTGAACATGTATTAGAATTGCAGAACGGGCTCTCAAGGTGTATACATTATCTAAATTGAACTTCATAAATTCTTTTAAAATTCAGTTCAACAGCAGTTTATTATCTACTCTGTGTCTGGTACTGTGCTAGCTACTGTGGGTACAGAAATAAAATGATTATACACCCTGCTCTCAAGGAGCTCAAAGATCAACAAGAAATGCAGACAAGTAAGTAAAAATGTGTATGAGAATGTGGTAAGTGCTATTTTATAGGTAAGCGTGGTGGTCTGTGAATCATCTAGGAAGGAAACTTATTCCAGATTTGGAGGAACAGAATAGGCTTCATGGAGGAAGTCACCTCTAAAATTGAAACCAGTGAGATAAATTGAAGGTAGTCAAGGAAAAGGGGTGAAGAGGGGCTTGAAATTTCCAGAAAGAAGGAGGAAGAGCATGTGCCAGTCACCAGCAAGAGAGAAAATGGCACATGGAGATAA
>NW_027830178.1:0-271 GCF_054177405.1 Leptonychotes weddellii | reverse complement strand
AATAAAAAATAAAAATCAGTGAACTAATAGTGTTTCGATGATATTAGAGAAAATAATGCTATCTTGGACTATGTTGATTAGTGCACAGCATTCCAAAAACTGTGCTTTTAATTGTTCAGGTCAGATCTGAAATAATGTTTCTACCTGTGGACAGAACAAATTAAAATGTAAGTTAATAGGGGCGCCTGGGTGGCTCAGTTGGTTAAGCGACTGCCTTCGGCTCAGGTCATGATCCTGGAGTCCCGGGATCGAGTCCCGCATCGGGCTCCCT
>NW_027830177.1:0-271 GCF_054177405.1 Leptonychotes weddellii | reverse complement strand
TGAACACCCATGGAGATGCCCGCCTTCCTTTTCTTTTCCTAGGAAGTTTATTTTTTGTCCTGATTATAAAAGTAATAATATTCATTGTATGTAATTGGTGAAATAAGAAGGCAAAAATCCCCCATGATCCTGCTCTCTAGAGACAGCACTATTATACGTGGGGGTGTTTCTTTCTAGTCTGCTGGTCGGAGGCCGGAAGCGGGCTTGGACCTTGTCTTTCTGTTTCGCTACCCAGTGTGACTGTGTATGCCTCTGGGCCTTTTCCTTTTGC
>NW_027830176.1:0-271 GCF_054177405.1 Leptonychotes weddellii | reverse complement strand
AAAAGTTTCTCCAGCAGTGCAGTCATTGAAAGGAAATGCCGCTGAGCCGAGTCTCAGGGAGGCAGAAGGCACGGAAGCTCAGGGAGCATCTCCAGCAGGATCTCCTAGAAATTCTTCCTGCCTGTTGCAACTCGGGCAGCTCAGCTTCAGAGGATGTTGTACTAATAGTTGGTCTCAGATGGAGTGACAATCAACTCTACAATTTCTACAGATACTGTAAATACACAGAATGCATAAGGGTGATGTGTACTTGGGGCTTTCTGTGGAGGAT
>NW_027830175.1:0-271 GCF_054177405.1 Leptonychotes weddellii | reverse complement strand
AAATGCTTACTATCTGAGCTATGACTCTAAGATATTTATAAGACACAGACATTATGTATTTCTCAGCAAGGGCTGAAACATCTAAGTTATGGTTAAAAAGGAGGCTTAGCTAACCTGAGACCATGCCTTAGAAATTCATGGATTAAGTGATCTTTTGTTTCACCTTATTAACTGCATTATAATATCATAGAAATAGCCTAGGCCATTTGAATTCAGTAAATTAGAAATCTCCATTATCTCCTGGTGTCTTATAATTTTAAGTTCCTGTTCA
>NW_027830174.1:0-271 GCF_054177405.1 Leptonychotes weddellii | reverse complement strand
AACACCTGTCCCTCTGTTCACCTGGCTAATCTGGACTCCTCGTCCAGGTCTTGCCCTAGAGACCCCTTCCTCCAGGAAGCCCTCCTTGCTCCCCAAGCCCCTCCCTGCAAGGCCCAGGACCTCTGTTTCCTTGAGGCAGGGACTGGCCGGTGCCCAGCACTGTGCCAGCACACAGCAGACAGTAAAGGTGGGGGGGAGGGGCGCCTGGGTGGCTCAGTTGGTTAAGCGACTGCCTTTGGCTCAGGTCATGGTCCTGGAGTCCCGGGATCGA
>NW_027830173.1:0-271 GCF_054177405.1 Leptonychotes weddellii | reverse complement strand
TGAACACCCATGGAGATGCCCGCCTTCCTTTTCTTTTCCTAGGAAGTTTATTTTTTGTCCTGATTATAAAAGTAATAATATTCATTGTATGTAATTGGTGAAATAAGAAGGCAAAAATCCCCCATGATCCTGCTCTCTAGAGACAGCACTATTATACGTGGGGGTGTTTCTTTCTAGTCTGCTGGTCGGAGGCCGGAAGGGGGCTTGGACCTTGTCTTTCTGTTTCGCTACCCAGTGTGACTGTGTATGCCTCTGGGCCTTTTCCTTTTGC
>NW_027830172.1:0-271 GCF_054177405.1 Leptonychotes weddellii | reverse complement strand
ATATATTTATATGTCATATATTACATATTATATTTATTATATGTCACTATGTGTGTGTGTCTGTATATATATACACAGATAAAAAGACACAGAGAACAGGTAATAGGAAAGGTTTATATGATAGAATCACAGGGATGAGAGAAAGCAAAATTTACATTTTCTTATAATGGAATGGAAAGCTCTTAAATAATGCTAAATATTGGAAAATTGATAATGTAATATAAGCAATATAGGCATGTTATTTAGAGATATGGAGATAATCGTCAAACTG
>NW_027830171.1:0-271 GCF_054177405.1 Leptonychotes weddellii | reverse complement strand
AGGAATGAGCAGGAAGTTGAATAACAATAAGCAAATCAGTAGCTGGGCATAGATTTTTTTTTTTAAATTTTTTTATTCTTATATTATCCCCATACGTTGCATCATTAGTTTTAGATGTGGTGTTCCATGATTCATTGTTTGTGCATAACACCCAGTGCTCCATGCAGAATGTGCCCTCCTCAATACCCATCACCAGGCTAACCCATCCTCCCACCCCCCTCCCCTCTAGAACCCTCAGTTTGTTTTTCAGAGTCCATCGTCTCTCATGGTT
>NW_027830170.1:0-271 GCF_054177405.1 Leptonychotes weddellii | reverse complement strand
TCTGGGAAGTCAATGGTGCCATTACCGCCGGCATCCACCTCGTTGATCAGATCCTGCAATTCAGGTTCTGTTGGGTTCTGACTCAGTGACCTCATGACTGTTCCAAGTTCCTTTGTTGTGATGGTGCCATCGCCATCTTTGTCAAATGGGGAGAAAGCCTCCTTGAACTCTGCAATCTGTTCTTAGGTCAGCTGATCAGCCCTGGTGCGAGCGAAGGGAAGAGGAGCAGAGGGAGCGAGGGCGGCTGCACCAGCGCGGGGGCTGTGCGGGC
>NW_027830169.1:0-271 GCF_054177405.1 Leptonychotes weddellii | reverse complement strand
AGAGAGCCAGATATGGGACTCGATCCCAGGACCCTGGGACCATGACCTGAGCCGAAGGCAGTTGCTTAACAGCTGAGCCACCCAGGCGCCCCAAATAAAATCTTTTTAAAAAATGAATTTAGTTTTGAGGGATAAGGTTGGAACACATAAATGTGGAAATACTCACCTAAGGTCAATACTAAACCTGATACTATCTAGAATAGATTGAAGACTGATTTGAAGTTTCACTAGAATTTCATCCAGTGTACTTTTTGCTTTTTAGGGCTTAATG
>NW_027830168.1:0-2407 GCF_054177405.1 Leptonychotes weddellii | reverse complement strand
TGATACATGTCTTTCTCTGATTGACTTATTTCACTCAGCATAATACCCTCCAGTTCCATCCACGTGGTTGCAAATGGCAAGATCTCATTCCTTTTGATGGCTGCATAATATTCCATTGTATATGTATACCACATCTTCTTTATCCATTCATCTGTTGATGGACATCTTGGCTCTTTCCACAGTTTGGCTCTTGTGGACGTTGCTGCCATTAGCAGATTCTAAAGACTTCCTAAACAATCACATATATTTACGGTGGGAAAGCTTAAGACCAGAGTTGCCAGTCACCCAGCTGGTATCTCACAGAAGCAGGTGGAATACACATCTTATTACTTGACAAGTTCATGGGCAATACCTCAAGGGGGCGAGAATCAAAAGAAAGGGGTCACTCTCTGAGATTGTGCAAGTAAGAACTGGCTTTGCTGCAGACAAAAGAGACAGCCTTCTTGGAGGGAGGTTTTGCAACATGCATCAAAGTGTACAAGCACACAAACTGGACCCGGACACTCTCCTCACAGCAGGGGTCTGCAGACGGCGGTCTGCATCCTGTTCTCCTGCTGCTCACAAGCTAAGAATGGTATTTATATTTTTACACGATTGGGGGGAAAAATGAAAAGAGGAATAGTATTTCATGACACATGAAAATGATAAGAAATTCACATTTTAGTGCCCATAAATAAAGTTTTATTGACACACAGCCATGCTAATTTGTTGTTGCCATATTGCTAGCACTTATGACAGGGGCCGTATGGTCCACAAAAATATTTACTCCCCGGGCCTTTGCAGAAAGTTTGTTCACCCCTGTTTTCAAGGGATGTGTTCTAAAGAAACTACAGGAAGGCAGTGCCCATCAGAAGGGGACCAGTTAAATGAATCATGACACATCTGTTCAGGGGCATACTATAGGGCTATGAAGAAGGAGATGCAGATAGAGATCACACACATGCATTTTATTCCTGTGGACACATTCCCAATCATATTGCTATGTTTTATCTTTTTTTTTTTTTTTTAAGATTATTTATTTATTTATTTGAGAGAGAGAGAAAGCTAGCACAAGTGAGCGGAGGGGCAGAGGGAGAGGGAGAAGCAGACTCCATGCTGAGCTGGGATCCCGATGTGGGGCTCGATCCCAGGACCCTGGGACCCTGACCTGAGCTGAAGGCAGACTCAACTGACTGAGCCACCCAGGCGCCCCCATGTTGCTGTATTTTAAAGGCAGAAAATTGTATCCTAAAAACAACCTGGAGAAAGTGAATTTCCTTTTTTTTTTTTTTTTTAAATAAAATGAGGCACCTGTAGGAATGTGATCAGAGAAAGTATAAAGCAATTTTCATTTTCATTTCATTCATTTTTCTGTGTTTTCTTCTTTGTCTGAGTCACTTCATAAACAAGGCTTTTCTCCCTATGCCCTCCTGCCATCCCCCCAAAAGGAACTGTCCTGAAAGATCTCAGGGGCAGATTTTAAGTAATAAGTAATAAGTGATAAAATAAGTACGCCCTGCCTCATCATTCCTTCTCCCCACCGTCACTATGCCGTCTACCTAACCCCTCCTACACGGAAGCTTGAGTGGAGAACGCACAGATCTGAACCTGCTAAATCCCCAGTTATTCTGTCAGTCAGGTAACCTGAGAATCCCAGCCCCTAATCTCTGACCAGCACGAGGTTAGTGCTGGTCAGGCTGCCTGTGAGAATGTTCCAGAACCAGGGGGCAGTTTTCTCCTTTGCAGTAATACGCCGAAAGTAGCTTCCTCTACCTTGGTTTTTTTTATTTTAAATCATGTTTATAATTAATATTCCAATGTATTACAACTTTGATGACTAATTCTCATCACAGGAAAAAGAGAAAAACACGGGCACGGGAGAGAAGACAGTAAGAAACGCCAGACAGATGACCACTGAGACCTGCTTTTACTTTTTGGACTCGCTAAAATGCCAGGTACCACGTGCGCTGCTTGGCGTTGCTGATGATTACAGTGCGTATTCGCTGCGCTACTGAGGAATTCAGTGCTGGTACTGAGAATAACAATACACGGTTGGAAGAAACTCACGAGGTGTGTTAAGTGCAGATATGAACTAGTTACTTGTGAGGCATGCTAAAACCATAGACAGAGCAAGGGTGCCTTAAGCTTAGAAATAAAGGTGGAGAGTGTCACTTACAGAAAGGAAGGGATGGCATTTGCAACGACGTGGATGGAACTGGAGGGTATTATGTTGAGTGAAATAAGTCAAACAGAGAAAGACATATATCATATGATCTCACTGATATGAGGAATTCTTTTTTTATTTATTTATTTATTTATTTTTATTCTTATGTTAATCCCCATACATTACATCATTAGTTCTAGATGAAGTGTTCCATGATTCATTGTTCGTGCACAACACCCAGTGCTCCATGCAGAACGTGCCCTC
>NW_027830167.1:0-271 GCF_054177405.1 Leptonychotes weddellii | reverse complement strand
AGGCTTAAAATTCAGTCATTCAACCTCCAAGTCAACCTATTGCTATATTTAATGCTGTATCTTGGATTTACGATTTATTTAACAGATCCCATTCCATGTTGTCTCTGGCTTTTGGATAACTATGCTTTTCCCAGTGATCAACCCTGTCTTGGTTTTTGACCAGTACCTCAGCCTCTTTGCAACCAAGGCCTTGCCTAAGTTCAAGACCAAGGCCAATCTGTAAATCGCAGTGCAGCGGCCAGGGGATTGTTGAAGAGAGCTTAAAGAGGCA
>NW_027830166.1:0-271 GCF_054177405.1 Leptonychotes weddellii | reverse complement strand
TCAGAGTCCATCTTCTCTCATGGTTCGTCCACCCCTCCGATTTCCCCCGCTTCATTCCTCCCCTCCCGCTACCTTCTTCTTCTTTTTTTTTCTTAACATATCTTGCATTAAGCAATTTTTAATGAATGCATAATGTCCGTGCTTCTATCTCTAGAGTCTGGCATACAGGGGATGCTCGGTAAATGAATATGGAAGGAAGAAAAGGAGAGAGAGGAAGAGAGGGGTGGGGCGGGGGAGGGGCCAACAATCTGAAAGGCAGGACAGATGTTAA
>NW_027830165.1:0-271 GCF_054177405.1 Leptonychotes weddellii | reverse complement strand
AGGATGGGTTAGCCTGGTGGTGGGTATTGAGGAGGGCACATTCTGCATGGAGCACTGGGTGTTGTGCACAAGCAATGAATCATGAAACGCTTCATCCAAAACTAATGATGTAATGTATGGGGATTAACATAAGAATAAAAAAAAATCACTTCATAGCTTCTGTTATCACTCTCTTGAGAACCTAAGTTACTCTGTATAGTAATATATTTAGTACCCATGAGTCATGAGATTTCTTTGGGGAAGCTGCCTCCTTTCATTATTAATCTAATCA
>NW_027830164.1:0-271 GCF_054177405.1 Leptonychotes weddellii | reverse complement strand
TGCTGAGCAGAAAGCCCAACATGGGGCTCGATCCCAGGACTCTGGGATCATGACCTGAGCTGAAGGCAGACGCTTAACCAACTGAGTCACTCAGGCACCCCTATAATGAATAATTTTAGAATAACAGGAGACAAGTTTACTGAATATTGCTATCACTTCTTTTTATATTTGGCATTCTAAAATTTGGCTAAATAATATACAAACACACATAGAATCACCACACATGCAACCTCTTAACTGAAAGGAAGTGCAGACTGAAAAAGGTGTGCTG
>NW_027830163.1:0-271 GCF_054177405.1 Leptonychotes weddellii | reverse complement strand
GCTTATATTGTTCAATCTTTTGGCATAAAGTTGTATATAATATTCTCTTATTATCCTTTTAATATTTATACAATCTGTGGATCCTTTCTGATACAGGAAATTTGTGTTCCCTCTTTTTTTTTTTCCTGGATTAGATTACCTAGGGATTTATCAATTTTGTTGCCTTTTTTTCTTTCCTTCATGATTTTATTTTTTTATTTTTTTATTATTGTTATGTTAATCACCATACATTACATCATTAGTTTTTGATGTAGTGTTCCATGATTCATTG
>NW_027830162.1:0-271 GCF_054177405.1 Leptonychotes weddellii | reverse complement strand
CCCTCTCTGCCCCTGCAGCCCTCTCTGCCCCTGGGTCCCTCTCTGCCCCTGGGTCCCTCTCTGCCCCTGGGTCCCTCTCTGCCCCTGCAGCCCTCTCTGTCCCTGGGTCCCTCTCTGCCCCTGCAGCCCTCTCTGTCCCTGCATGGGAGCCCTCCCTGAATGCTTTGTGGAGTGGTGGCACCACACATACCTGCTTTCTTGTGTATCTGTTTTCTTCTCTTTCCCAGCGACTCCAGCGAGCCCCTGTAGAGCACAAGCCCCATGAGAGCAG
>NW_027830161.1:0-271 GCF_054177405.1 Leptonychotes weddellii | reverse complement strand
ATGGTTTGTCTCTGTCTCTGGTTTCATCTTGTTTCATTTTTCCCTCCCTTCCCTGATCCTCTGTCTTCTTTCTCAAATTCCTCACATCAGTGAGATCATATGATACTTGTCTTTCTCTGAGTGACTTATTTCATTTAGCGTAATACCTTCTAGTTCCATCCATGTCGTTGCAAATGGCAAGATTTCATTTTTTTTTTTTAAGATTATTTATTTATTTATTTGAGAGAGAACACATGAGAGGGGATAGGGTCAGAGGGCAAAGCAGACTCCC
>NW_027830160.1:0-271 GCF_054177405.1 Leptonychotes weddellii | reverse complement strand
TTTTTATAAATAGGGAACAAGTGATTAGTTTCATTTATTGACCAGCTTAAAAATTATTAGTTAATTATCTGTCGTCCTTCAAAGGTGACCAGGGGATTTTGAATTTTTTTTCAAAAATGATTATTATGAACACAAGGATTTTAAATGGCTTCACAAGTTTCTACCCATTGCAGCTATTACTCTCATTGATGCTTAAACTGTACCATGTTTGGACCATGGAAACCTCTTAAAGTTATTGTCATTTTGACAAGTCCTCAGTAGTTTTTGATAA
>NW_027830159.1:0-271 GCF_054177405.1 Leptonychotes weddellii | reverse complement strand
TAAATTTTATTGTGCCCTCCTTCTCTGATTTGTTCTTTATTGCTTTAAGGATCTCACTGATGTAATCCACTCAAGTCCATTGATTATCTTGATGATCATTAAATTCTCTATCTCTAGCAGATAAGTAATATCTGTTTCATTCAGGTCTCTTGCTGTGATTTTGTCCTGTTCTTTCATTTGGGACATCTTATCTTACTCTGTGTCTATTTCTGTGTGTTAGGAGCATCAGCTATGTCTCCTGCTCTTAAAAGTAATGGCCTTAAAAAAAAAA
>NW_027830158.1:0-271 GCF_054177405.1 Leptonychotes weddellii | reverse complement strand
TGCTTACTATCTGAGCTATGACTCTAAGATATTTATAAGACACAGACATTATGTATTTCTCAGCAAGGGCTCCTGAAACATCTAAGTTATGGTTAAAAAGGAGGCTTAGCTAACCTGAGACCATGCCTTAGAAATTCATGGATTAAGTGATCTTTTGTTTCACCTTATTAACTGCATTATAATATCATAGAAATAGCCTCGGCCATTTGAATTCAGTAAATTAGAAATCTCCATTATCTCCTGGTGTCTTATAATTTTAAGTTCCTGTTCA
>NW_027830157.1:0-2407 GCF_054177405.1 Leptonychotes weddellii | reverse complement strand
CAAGAAGATCTAACAATTGTAAATATCTATGCCCCCAACATGGGAGCAGCCATCTACATCAGCCAGCTGTTAACCAAAATAAAGAGTCATATTGATAACAATACATTAATTGTAGGAGACCTCAATACTCCACTCTAAGCAATGGACAGATCATCTAAGCAGAAAATCCACAAGGAAACAAGAGCTTTGAATGATACATTGGACCAGATGGACCTCATAGATTTTTACAGAACATTCCACCCTAAAACAACAGAATACTCATTCTTCTTGAGTGCACATGGAACTTTCTCCAGAATAGACAACATACTGGGTCACAAATCAGGTCTCAACCGATACCAAAAGATTGAGATTATTCCCTGAATATTCTCCGACCACAATGCTTTAAAACTAGAACTCAATAACAAGAAAAAATTTGGCAGAAATTCAAACACTTGGAAGCTAAAGACCACTCTGCTCAAGAATGTTTGGGTCAAGCAGGAAAACAAAGAAGAACTTAAACAATTCATGGAAACCAATGAGAATGAAAACACATCGGTCCAAAACCTATGGGATAATGCAAAGGCAGTCCTAAGGGGGAAATACATAGCCATCCAAGCCTCACTCAAAAAAATAGAAAAATCCCAAATTCACCAACTAGTTTTACACCTTAAAGAACTAGAGAAAAAGCAACAAACAATGCCTAAGCCATGCATTAGAAGAGAAATAATTAAGATTAGAGCAGAGATCAATGAATTAGAAACCAGAAACACAGTAGATCAGATCAATGAAAATAGAAGCTGGTTCTTTGAAAGAATTAATAAGATTGATAAACCACTGGCCAGACTTATCCAAAAGAAAAGAGAAAGGACCCAAATTAATAAAATTATGAATAAAAGGGGAGAGATCATTACTAACACCAAAGAAATAGAAACAATTATTAGAAATTATTATTAACAAATATATGCCAATAAATTGGGCAACCTGGAAGAAATGGATGCCTTCCTAGACACCTATAAACTGCCAAGACTGAAACAGGAAGAAATTGACAACCTGAATAAGCCAATAACCAGTAATGAGATTGAAGCAGTGATCAAAAACCTCCCAAAAAACAAGAGTCCAGGGCCTGATGGATTCCCTGGGGAATTCTACCAAACATTCAAAGAAGAAATAATACCTATTCTCCTGAAGATGTTTCAAAAAATAGAAACAGAAGGAAAGCTTCCAGACTCATTCCATGAGGCCAGCATTACCTTAATCCCCAAACCAGGCAAAGACCCCTTCAAAAAGGAGAATTTCAGACCAATATCCCTGATGAATATGGATTCCAAAATTCTCAACAAAATCCTAGTTAATGGGATCCAACAATACATAAAAGGATCATCCACCACGACCAAATGGGATTTATCCCCGGGATGCAAGGGTGATTCAACATTCACAAATCAATCAATGTGATAGAACACATTAATAAGAGGAGAAGAACCATATGGTCCTCTCAATTGATGCAGAAAAAGCATTTGACAAAATACAGCATTCTTTCCTGATTAAAACTCTTCACAGTATAGGGATAGAGGGACCATTCCTCAAGTTCATAAAATCCATCTATGAAAAACCCACAGCGAATATCATCCTCAATGGGGAAAAGCTGAGAGCCTTTCCCTTAAGATCAGGAAGACTACAAGGATGCCCACTCTTGCCACTATTGTTCAACATAGTACTAGAAGTCCTAGCAACAGCAATCAGACAACAACAACAAAAATAGAATGTATTCAAATTGGCAAAGAGGAAGTCAAACTCTCTCTCTTCACAGATGACATGATACTTTATGTGGAACATCCAAAAGACTCCACCCCCAAATTACTAGACTCATACAGCAATTCAGTAATGTGGCAGGATACAAAATCAATGCACAGAAGTCAGTTGCTTTCTTATACACTAACAATGCAACTGTAGAAAGAGAAATTAGAGAAACAATTCCATTTACAATAGCACCAAAACCGTAAGACACCTGGGAATAAACCTAACCAAAGAGGTAAAAAGAATCTATACTCTAGGAACTACAGAACACTCATGAAAGAAATTGAAGAAGACACAAAAAGACGGAAAAACATTCCATGCTCATGGATCAGAAGAATAAACATTGTTAAAATGTCTATGCTACCCAGAGCAATCTATACCTTCAACGCCATCCTGATCAAAATTCCAATGACATTTTTCAAAGTGCTGGAACAAATAATCCTAAAATTCGTATGGAATCAGAAAAGACCTCGAATCGCCAAGGAAATGCTGAAAAAGAAAAACAAAGCTGGGGACATCACGTTGCCCGATTTCAAGCTATATTACAAAGCAGTGATCACCAAGACAGCACGGTGCTGGCACAAAAACAGACATATAGACCAATGGAACAGAATAGGGAGCCCAGATATGGACC
>NW_027830156.1:0-271 GCF_054177405.1 Leptonychotes weddellii | reverse complement strand
ATTAAAAAAAGAAATTAGGTGTATCTGTTTTAATAGCTTACTATATATCATTAAATTCACCATTGAATTACATGGAAAATAATTGTATTTCCTACCAAGTGAAAAAAGCTTAAGAAAGCACTTACAAATATAATATACATGTTTAATGTATATTTTCATGTGTTCCTGTGAGTTAGAAAATGGAGGGTTATGTATTGCAATGAACATAGTGTTCATTTTATCTGTATATATTTAGCTATCTACTATATATTTTTTTGCTTCTTTGTCATTT
>NW_027830155.1:0-271 GCF_054177405.1 Leptonychotes weddellii | reverse complement strand
GGCTCCCTGCTCAGCGGGGAGCCTGCTTCTCCCTCTGACCCTCCCCCCTCTCATGTACTCACTCTCTCTCATTCTCTCTCTCAAATAAATAAATAAAATCTTTAAAAAAAAAAAAGAAGTGGAATGAACTTGAATGTTCTTTACTGCTGGAGCTGTAATTATAGGTTTTAACTACCTGCAGGAGGTTACAAAGGTAAAGCGAATGGAATAATTCAGCATGAGTCAAAAAAATATATATCATTGAGTGGGGTGCAAGAGAATGTTTATATAA
>NW_027830154.1:0-271 GCF_054177405.1 Leptonychotes weddellii | reverse complement strand
TCTGACCCTCCCCCCTCTCATGCTCTCTCTATCTCATTCTCTCTCTCAAATAAATAAATAAAATCTTTAAAAAAATAAATAAATAAATAAATAAAAATATCTTCTCTTTTTCCTGTAGATTTGCAAAAGTGTCTAGTTTCAAATTTGGGAGTTTTTTCCTAGGTCATATTTTTATTGATTTCTAGGTTAATACCATTGTGATCAGAGAATATACTTTATATTATTTTAATATTCTACATTTTTGAGACTTTTGTTTTATGGCCCAGAATAT
>NW_027830153.1:0-271 GCF_054177405.1 Leptonychotes weddellii | reverse complement strand
TACACATCCAAAAATGGTACCACTACCATAAGGGAAAAATCAACACAGGAAAAGAGCAAATGTTAAAAAAAAAAAAAAAAAGGAACAACACAACAACAGAAAAAAACCCTTAGAAAAGGAAGCTGGTCCTAAACATGGTTCTTATACACAATTAAAACTCAATGAAAAAATTTTAAGAGCTGGATCAATTTTAGAGATAGCCTAAAAGGCTTAAGAAACAAATTATTGAAGGAAAACCCTCAAAACAAAGTTTGTCATTTTACATTAATCA
>NW_027830152.1:0-271 GCF_054177405.1 Leptonychotes weddellii | reverse complement strand
TTTCCTGGTGGGGAAAAAAAAGAAAAAAGGAATATCTCTCACAAATAGGGACACAAAAATTCTCAAGAAAATATTAGAAAACAGAATATATATGTGTATATATATGTATATATTATACTCTATATAACTGTATTCTGTTTTCTAATGTTTATATTATATTTTCTAATTATATACATTGAATTATTCCAATTATATACATGTCTACTTGATATATGTATATATATTTATCAAGAAGTATATTCCAGGACCAAAAGAGGTTTTATTGAAGGGA
>NW_027830151.1:0-271 GCF_054177405.1 Leptonychotes weddellii | reverse complement strand
TTGCACTATGTCAGTGCGGGTCCTTGCTTCCGTCCTGTGTCACACTGAGGACCCCCCGACTGTCCAGGGTCCTTGCTTCCGTCCTGTATCACACTGAGGACCCCCCATACTGTCCAGGGTCCTTGCTTCCGTCCTGTGTCACACTGAGGACCCCCCGACTGTCCAGGGTCCTTGCTTCCGTCCTGTATCACACTGAGGAACCCCTACTGTCCAGGGTCCTTGCTTCCGTCCTATATCACACTGAGGACCCCCCCTACTGTCCAGGGTCCTT
>NW_027830150.1:0-271 GCF_054177405.1 Leptonychotes weddellii | reverse complement strand
TACACATCCAAAAATGGTACCACTACCATAAGGGAAAAATCAACACAGGAAAAGAGCAAATGTTAAAAAAAAAAAAAAAAAGGAACAACACAACAACAGAAAAAAACCCTTAGAAAAGGAAGCTGGTCCTAAACATGGTTCTTATACACAATTAAAACTCAATGAAAAAATTTTAAGAGCTGGATCAATTTTAGAGATACCCTAAAAGGCTTAAGAAACAAATTATTGAAGGAAAACCCTCAAAACAAAGTTTGTCATTTTACATTAATCA
>NW_027830149.1:0-271 GCF_054177405.1 Leptonychotes weddellii | reverse complement strand
ATATGAATTCTCTTTATCCTTCTGAGGAGAGGAAAAAGTACGAACCTCTTTGGCATTTCCAATGTTCTTCTGGCCAGATTCGTAGCTCTCAACCACTTGGTGTCTGCCAAAAATTCCCCAGTAACCTAGTTCTTGGGTAGTCTATGGCAGTGTGGGAAGGCAAGCACAAGGGCTTTCAGCCTTCATTCATGATCCCGGGGTCCTGGGATCGAGCCCCGCATCAGGGCTCCCTGCTCCGCGGGGAGACTGCTTCTCCCTCTCCCACTCCCCC
>NW_027830148.1:0-271 GCF_054177405.1 Leptonychotes weddellii | reverse complement strand
GCACTCACCATAGCACATACCCTCCCCAATGTCTATCACCCAGCCACCCCATCCCTCCCACACCCCACCACTCCAGCAATCCTCAGTTTGTTTCCTGAGATTAAGAATTCCTCATATCAGTGAGATCATATGAACTGAACTTTTTATATCTTGCCTCTTTTCTACTACATAGCTATCCAATCTGCTTAGCTTGAGGAGGGGGCCAATTCCTTGTCTACACCTTTTTTCAGGATCAAGCAGAAATGCAAATGGTGCCATGGTTCCATCTTCC
>NW_027830147.1:0-271 GCF_054177405.1 Leptonychotes weddellii | reverse complement strand
TCCAAACCAGTCCAAGAGACACCCTCAGTGGCCTTACATACTTCTTAAACTCAGTGTGTTTCTAACTAAGCTGGCTGTCTTTCATTTGAAATCTGCACCTTTTTCTTTATTCCCTATTTCAGTGAAAGTCTCACTGTGTACCCTGGTTGTCTGGCCAAAACATAAGACTCAGCTTAGTTTCATCCTTTTTTTTTTTTTTAAATTTTATTATGTTATGTTACTCACCATACAATACATCATTGGTTTTTGATGTGGTGATCCACGATCCATT
>NW_027830146.1:0-2407 GCF_054177405.1 Leptonychotes weddellii | reverse complement strand
AGTTTGTTTCTCAGAGTCCATAGTCTCTCATGGTTCATCTCCCTCTCCGATTTCCCCCTCTTCATTTTTCCCTTCCGACTACCTTTTTTTTTTTTTTTTTAACATATAATGTATTATTTGCTTCAGAGGTACAGGTCTGTGATTCATCAGTCTTACACAATTCACAGAGCTCACCATAGTTTCTTTTTTAATAAGAAAAGCACAAATTTGAGGTAAAGCATGATATTATGTGTTTTCAGGGACCATTATATGAGGAAGGGACTAGCTGTTTGGACAAATACCCATTGGAAATCCAAACTATAAAATTGTATTAAATGTTAACCACTAAAGCAGAAAGAGTGAAAATAAGCAGTTTTCTTAATAGCAGATTTCTCACACACCTCCCTCACCCCCAACTCCAGATATGGACTGATAAGGAAAGTCCAGTGGGACCATTATCTACCCTAATCCTTCAAAATTTCAATAATGCAGCCTCAGATCACTTGAAATGTGTAAGAGCTCTGTCATACTGCTGGATAGATTGAGCTGTTATTAATGGAAGTCCTAAGGTCAAATGAACTGCTGAAGAGATAATGGTCTACTTAAACAATTGATTTTTTTGAGATTACAGAAAATTTCAAACCTAAATACCTCTTTGTTCTTTCATGCCTTTTAATTGTAATTTTGTTCATGTTTGTTCATGTTCAGATCTTGTTTCTACTTGTTGCCAACTTCATAGTGTTGACTTCTCTTTCTGATGTATTATCTCTTGCTCAGAGTTTTGTATCATCCACACATTTGGTAAATTGGCATTCTGAGACTGCATTAACAGGAACTTTGGGATGGAACTGAGCTCTGTGGTGAGCCAGCAGAGGCCACTGATCTTGTATTTGGTCTGTTAAAAAATCAACACTCAGAAACTCTTATTTAGTTATTTTTTGCAGGATTGGGGTTTTTAGAGAAACATCAACAAAATGAAAGAATATCAAAGTCAGTAAAATTAAAAAATTACATGGTAAGGTTAGACTCAATCTTATTTTGCCCAATAGCCTTTCCCTTCTACCCCTTTAGTTACAGGGCTTCAAAGTGAGAATTCGTGTTGCGTTTTAAAACTTTCCATAATTTCAAGGCCAAGACAACCAAAAAAGTGGATTAATTAACTTTCAACAAGATGTGAAAACAAAAAAGATCCATTTAATTCTGTGTTAACTGGAAAAATCTGTTGTCCAGTTACTACCATTCTCTGGTTTTTGGTATAAGTCTCCTATTCTCCTTTTCTTTACCTTAAATGATAGTGGGGGGTATAATGAGAAAGGGGTTAGAGGGATAATTTAGTAAGAGGGAGAATTGACAAGAGACATGAGTAATGCGTGAAGTTCAGAGATGAAGTGACTCTGGGGCACAGGCATTTAGCTTGTAGCTCATGGACCAAATACCATTACTCTGATGGAGAATTTTAGTGGGGAAAAAAAAGAACTAGAAGGCCAGAGTTCCATAACCACCTGTCTGACTCCCATTGTGTAGAGGTAGAGGTGTCACCCAGCGGACTTGGACCAATTTATTAATCACTAGGAAGAAAGTGAATCAATGCTATTATCACATTTTGAGGTGTTTGAGCTTAATTACATGGACTATATCACAGTACCAGAGCATTAAGGATTACTGAGTATGGGAAACTTAGATTTACATTAAGTAAATATGACTCATATTTAAATCTCATTCAGTAATCCATGCCAGGCATGGATCCTCTTGACTCACTATTGTTATTAGTGAAACGTCACGCAGACACATGAAAACCCCTGGGTGTCTCTGCCCTGGATGTCCTGACAGTGTCTGGGATCCTATACCACATAGCTTTTTCCAGACAGTCTTGGTTCCTTGGGGACTCCAAAGCAGATTTGCTCATAACCCTCTCTGACTCATAGGGAAGTACATGGTGAGTCCCAATAGGCAAAACCACCCCAATGCCAAAATTGGTAAAGCAGAAAAGATGAGCCCATAATGACTCTCAACTCTAAACTCTTTGATTGCCACAATGGATCACAGTGCATGTTCTATACTTAAAAACTGTGGACAACAGTGATCTTTTTTATAAGATTAAAACAGCTACTTGGTTGTTAGGATATTATAAAAGCTTAGGAAGAAAGACTAAAACCAAATCTTTTTTTTAATCTTTTTAAAATTTTTTATTTTATTTATTTTTTGTTAACATATCATGTATTATTTGTTTCAGGGGTACAGGTCTGTGATTCAACAGTCTTACACAATTCACAGTGCTCACCATAGCACATACCCACCCCAGTGTCCATCACCCAGCCACCCCATCCCTCCCACCCCCCCTCCACTCCAGCAACCCTCAGTTTGTTTCCTGAGACTGAGTCTCTTATGGTTTGTCTCCTTCTCTGGTTTTGTCTTGTTTCATTTTTCC
>NW_027830145.1:0-271 GCF_054177405.1 Leptonychotes weddellii | reverse complement strand
CCAATCAAAAAGTGTGCTCAAGGAAAAAAGCCAACCTACTGCCACCACTGCATGCCCACAGCACAACCTTCCGTATCAAAGCACTTTGCTTTACCATATTCTGTCTTGTACGAAAATTAGCTGCTGTTCTGACTCTGTCCTGGGGGCCTTTACTCCAAGACAGTCGTACAATGCGAGAATGGTCAAACGTAGAGCATTGCTGGAATCAGAGGGGTGTGTGCATTTATTAATGAAAATGACTCAAGCAGAGACAGAGGTCCAAAAACCAACC
>NW_027830144.1:0-271 GCF_054177405.1 Leptonychotes weddellii | reverse complement strand
TATTTATTTGACAGAGAGAGACACAGCGAGAGAGGGAACACAAGCAGGGGGAGTGGGAGAGGGAGAAGCAGGCTTCCCGCCGAGCAGGGAGCCCGACGCGGGGCTCGATCCCAGGACCCTGGGATCATGACCTGAGCCGAAGGCAGACGCTTAACGACTGAGCCACCCAGGCGCCCCTCCAAGGAAATTCCTATTCTAATACCTTGTTATCTTGTTCCAGATCCCAAAAAGATGGGAGGTTTCACAATTTGTTTTGCAAAATATAAAAACT
>NW_027830143.1:0-271 GCF_054177405.1 Leptonychotes weddellii | reverse complement strand
TTCTGTATTTCCTCTGAGATATTTTTCCTTAGGTTTTTTCTTTAGATATAAGGGATCAATTTTCTTCTCTATTCAGCAAATACAAGTAAGTAGTTATCCCTTGCTTTACTGTAAGATTTTGGCAATGATTAGTAGTAAAATCATTTGTGTCTTTTTCATTTAATTTAGCAGTAATTATCAAATTGTTCTTGCTTTTGAATTGTGCATATCAATTCCAGTTATATTACAACTTCAAGAGTTCTAAACACCAAATCAGTAAAAAAAAAAAAAA
>NW_027830142.1:0-271 GCF_054177405.1 Leptonychotes weddellii | reverse complement strand
CCCCCACTGAAGACAGGGAGAGACGTACGAAAGGGGCGGGCCACTCCAGATCGGTGGGTGGCGGCCTTAATAAACAAGGGAACTTACATTTGAGGCTTGTCTTGGGCAGCCACAAGACAAGTAGATTTCCACACTGCCTGCCAGACTCTTAGATGTTTACTAGAGGCCTCCACTGGGTTAGGTTTCAACACCTTCTCTCTCAAGGCTGCATCCTTGAAAACAACTCTGGCTGTGGGAATGGTGGGCAGGACGAACACTACAAGGCTGAGGG
>NW_027830141.1:0-271 GCF_054177405.1 Leptonychotes weddellii | reverse complement strand
ACCCTCTGTGCTGAGCCCTGATCGGGTAAGATTGGAGGTCAGTGGTCAGGCAGTGAGGCTAATGGATTGCAACTTGCTTGCCCTCTCCCTGGCTGGGTCCGTGTGTTCAGATCCGTGCCATTTCTGTGGCCCGGGTTTTGAACCCTTCCTTTAGGTGCCATTTCCTTGTGCCTGCCTGTGCCTGAAATTGCAGGCATTGACATGTTTTTTTTTTTTTTTAAGATTTTATTTATTTATTTGACAGAGAGAGACACAGTGAGAGAGGGAACAC
>NW_027830140.1:0-271 GCF_054177405.1 Leptonychotes weddellii | reverse complement strand
TGGGGTCCCCAGGGAGCACGTGCACGACTGGGCTCCACACCAGGGTGGAGGCTGCTCAGCATTGGCTGTGTCCGGGGAGGCTGAGGACAGGGTGGGTCTGGGGTTGCAGATGGAGGGCTGCCCGGAAGTGGACGCTCAGCCTGGTGTGTTGCTCATTTCCTCCATCTCTGGAAGGAGATGTTTTTCTCCATCTCTTCATTACGTCTTTGGTCCTACTGCTGTGGGGTCCCTGGTAGGAGTGATATGCAGGAGACCAGCTCTGTGCCACGCA
>NW_027830139.1:0-271 GCF_054177405.1 Leptonychotes weddellii | reverse complement strand
CTTCTTTTCTTCAATCTCCTGTTGAGTTTGTAGGTGTTCAGAATGGTTTGATCCCTATCCAGCTGAATTCCCGAGAGGAGACGAAATCCAGGTCTCCTACTCCGCCATCTTGCTCCGCCCCCCCATTTTCCTATTTTTTAAAAAATATTTTTCTATTAGATGACTTTGGTAACTTTGTAATTTTCCATTATATAGGTATACCTGAATTTACTTAATCCATTGTTTTTGGAACATTTAGATTGTTTCTAATTATAAATATTATCTATCACAT
>NW_027830138.1:0-271 GCF_054177405.1 Leptonychotes weddellii | reverse complement strand
GGATGAGAAATGTCTTAGCTTCCACCTTGGGTTATTAAGTGAACTGTGGCTTCATTCACCAAATGAATAAAATTAGTCTTGTTTTGCTCTTTGTTTTGACTACTAGGAAGCTCAGAGCCAAATATTTGGCCTATTTCTAACATACGGCAAGCATTTATGTGCAGCCTGTACATCTAAAGTTTATTTTCCTTCTCTTTTTTAAAACTTATTTATTAGAGAGAGAGAGAGGAGAGGGAGAGGGAGAGAGAGAATCCCAAATAGACTCCACACT
>NW_027830137.1:0-271 GCF_054177405.1 Leptonychotes weddellii | reverse complement strand
TCTTGTCTTTTTGATGACAGCCATTCTAAAAGGTGTAAAGTGATATCTAATTGTGGTTTTGACTTGCCTTTCCCTGATGGTTAGTAATGTTGAGCATCTTTTCATGTGCCTGTTGGCCATCTGCATGTCTTCTTTGGGAAAATGACCACTTTTAATCAGATTGTGTGAGAGTTTTTTGATACTGAGCTATAAAATTTTTAAAATGTATTTTGGATGTTAACCTCTTATTGGATATATCATTTGTGAATATCCTTCCCCATTTAGTTGGTTG
>NW_027830136.1:0-271 GCF_054177405.1 Leptonychotes weddellii | reverse complement strand
AGAATCCATGCTTAAACATTCCTCAATACTGCCTTCCCAAACACACTTGATTCTACAGCCCATCCCTTATCAATCGCAAGTTGTTGTTTGGAATAGTTTTTTGAGTAATCTAAAGCTCTCTCATAGGGCTGTTTTGGGTTGAATTGTTTCCCCCCAAAAGATACATCATTAAAAATCCTAATCCTTAGTATCTATGAATATGATTTTATTTGGAAATATAGTTTTTGCTGTATGAAGATGAGGGCATACCAGAGAAGGGTGGACCCTAAAT
>NW_027830135.1:0-2407 GCF_054177405.1 Leptonychotes weddellii | reverse complement strand
TGGTTTTGTGTTTGCAAATTCCTTTAGTTTTTGTTTGTCCTGGAGGCTTTTTATCTCTCCTTCTACTTTCAATGATAGCCTAGCTGGATATAGTATTCTTGGCTGCATATTTTTCTCATTTAGTGCTCTGAGGATATCATGCCAGTCCTTTCTGGCCTGCCAGGTCTCTGTGGATAAGTCTGTTGCCAATCCAATGTTTCTACCATTGTAGGTTACATATCTCTTCTTCCAAGCTGCTTTCAGGATTTTCTCTTTGTCTCTGAGACTCGTAAGTTTTACTATTAGATGTCGGGGTGTTGACTTATTTTTATTGATTTTGAGAGGGGTTCTCTGTGCGTCCTGGAATTTGATGCCTGTTTCCTTCCCCAAATTAAGGAAGTTCTCGCTATACTTTGCTCCAATATACCTTCTGCCCCCCTCTCTCTTTCTCTTCTTCTGGGATCCCAATTATTCTAATGTTGTTTCATCTTATGGTATCGCTTATCTCTCAAATTCTGCCCTCATGATCCAGTAGTTTTTTTATCTCTCTTTTTCTCAGCTTCTTTACTTTCCATCATTTGGTCTTCTATATCACTAATTCTCTCTTCTGCCTCATTTATCTTAGCAGTTAGAGCCTCCATTTTTTATTGCACCTCATTAATAACCTTTTTGATTTTGACTTGGTTATTGTTTAGTTCTTTTATTTCTCCAGAAAGGGTTTCTCTGATAACTTCCATGCTTTTTTCAAGCCCAGCTATTGTCTTTAAAATCATCATTCTGAACTGTAGTTCTGACATCGTACTAATGTCCGTATTGATTAGGCCCCTGGCAGTCGGTACTGCCTCTTTTTCTTTTTGTTGAGGTGATTTTTTCCATCTTGTCATTTTGCCCAGAGGAGAATAGATGAATGATAGAACAAAATGCTAACAGGATAACAACGTCCCCAGAAATTATACACTAACCAAATCAGAAAAGACCTGAATCCAGGGGAAAAGAATGGGAAAGAAAGAAAAAAGAAAAAGAAAAGAAAAGAAAAAGAAAAAGATAAAAACAAACAAAAACAAAACAAAACAGAATATGATCAAATATGATCAGGCTGGTGCATAGATCAGTGCCACACACTAGATTTTGGGTGTATTTTGGTCTGTTAGAAGGAAGTGCTTCCCAAAATTTTGAAGAAAGAAAAACTTATATATGTACAAAAATAAAGGTCAATACGATGAAGGGATGGAATATGAATGTAAAGATGAAAATTATAAGAGATTTGATAAAAGGATTTGATAAGAAGTTGTTTGAAAAAAGAAAGAAGAGGATTTAAAAAAAAAGGGGGAGAGAATGTGATCAGGCAGGAGACTAGAAGAAAGCCATGCACTAGAGATTTAGGGTATGTTTTGTTCTGTTAGAAGAAACTGTATCTCAAAATTTTAAAGAGAGAACAACTTATATATATATACCAAAAATAAGGGTAACTACTATGAAGGGATAGAATATGACTCTAAAAATGAAAAATAAAAAATATTTTTTAAAGAAGGGATTGATAAGATGTTGGTTGAAAAAGGGAAAAAGAAAAATTCACAAAAAAAAGACAGTTAAAAAAAATTAACTTTGAAAGACTAAAGAATCATGGTAAAAAAGCCATGAATTCTATGTGCAGTATTCCCCTAGCGCTGGAGTTCTGCCGTTCTCATTGATCGGTAAACTTGGTCTTGGCTCGCTGTTCTTGCTGATCTTCTGGGGGAGGGGACTGTTGCCGTGGTTCCCAAATGTCTTTGCCAGGGGTGGAATTGCCCCACCCTTGCTGGTCCGGGCTAAGTAATCTGCTCGGGTTTGCTCTCGGGAGCTTTTGTTCCCTACAAGCTTTCCATATAGCTTTGGAGGCCAAGAGTGAAAATGGCGGCCTCCTATTCTCTGCCCCGGAGGAGCCGAGAACTCGGGGCCCCGCTCCTCAGTGAGCCCCCAGAGAAAAGCAGTCAGTCACTCCCGTCTCCCCGGTCTCTGGCCACACTCCGTGCTCCCACAGCCTGTGACCGAGCGTTTCTATCTCTGGCCCATGACCCCTTTTGGAGTTTCCAAACCCAGCAGATTCCTACGGTGCACTCCCATGCCGCTCCTCCCGGGGGAGGAAGGAGAGTCTCCCCAGATCTGCCGCTTGTTGGGTCCCTGCTGGAAGAGCAGTGGCCCGACTGTGCCGTGGATCACGGTTTATGGCAACCCTGAGCTGAAAGCCCGCTCCTCGGCTCTGTCTCTGCAGCCGGCTTCCCTGCTCCGATACCTGGGAGCTCTGCCGCACTCAGGCACCCCCAGTCTTCCTGTGACCCTGAGGGTCCTGAGACCACACTGTCCCAGCGAGGGTTCCATCCCCCGCTTAGCCACTGGAGCATCGTCCCTCAGAGGAGCAGACTTCTAAAAGTTCTGATTTTGTGCTCCA
>NW_027830134.1:0-271 GCF_054177405.1 Leptonychotes weddellii | reverse complement strand
TCTTGTCTTTTTGATGACAGCCATTCTAAAAGGTGTAAAGTGATATCTAATTGTGGTTTTGACTTGCCTTTCCCTGATGGTTAGTAATGTTGAGCATCTTTTCATGTGCCTGTTGGCCATCTGCATGTCTTCTTTGGGAAAATGACCACTTTTAATCAGATTGTGTGAGAGTTTTTTGATACTGAGCTATAAAATTTTTTAAATGTATTTTGGATGTTAACCTCTTATTGGATATATCATTTGTGAATATCCTTCCCCATTTAGTTGGTTG
>NW_027830133.1:0-271 GCF_054177405.1 Leptonychotes weddellii | reverse complement strand
ATGGTTATCATTTGGGATGTCATTTCAATTGGTCTGCCACACAACAGACATGATACATATTCATTCTGTCAGCAGATTGATTCAGCACCTACTATGTGCTGGGGTCTGTTCTAGATGCAAGACATAAATAGTTTCTATATTTATGGAGCTTTCATTCCGATGGGATTGAGAAGATGGGCTAACCTGCTCATTAAAAAAAAAAAAAAAAAGGTAATTCATCTCCTTCTTCCAGACAAGAAGAATGGCAGGGAGTGGCCTGCTGACAGTAATC
>NW_027830132.1:0-271 GCF_054177405.1 Leptonychotes weddellii | reverse complement strand
CGGCACTCTGCAGAGAGAACACACAGAGCAGAGGGGCTGGGTGAGAGGTGTGCCCGGACAGCCCCATCCCTGCCCCTGCCTGCAGGGCTCACAGCAGCCCTGCCCTAGAGCCCTACGCTTTAGCTCCCACACTGAGGCCAGGACCTTGCTTGTACTCAGTCAAGCCCCCGTGCAAATCACTGTTCTAAGTACTTTACATGGAATCACTAAATATTCCCAACGACCTGAACCACAGGTTAGAAAACTGAGCACAGAGGTTAAGTAACCTGCT
>NW_027830131.1:0-271 GCF_054177405.1 Leptonychotes weddellii | reverse complement strand
CAGGGGCAGGATGCTGGGCTCAGCCCCCCGGGGCCGGCAGGGAGAGGCAGGGGCAGGATGCTGGGCTCAGCTCCCCGGGACCCGCAGGGAGAGGCAGGGCAGGATGCTGGGCTCGGAGTTGGGCTCGGGGCCTCGGGCCTGGACGTGGAGGGCTGCGGGCGGCCGTACTTGCTGCGGGCGGGCAGGCTGCCCGTGGGCCGGTGGGGAGGCCCCGGCCGGCGGCGGTAGGAGCGGTAGTGCTGCTGGATGAGTACAGCCGCCCGGCGGCTCT
>NW_027830130.1:0-271 GCF_054177405.1 Leptonychotes weddellii | reverse complement strand
CCATTCTAGAAAATAGTTTGTCAATCTCTTACAAAACTCAAATAAGCACTTACCATATGACCCAGCAACTGTATTCTTGGGCATTTATCCCAGAGAAGTGAAAAGTTATGTCAACACAAAAACTTGTACATAAATGTTCATAGCTGCTTTATTCAGAATAACCAAAAACTGGATGCCCTTCAACAGTTGAATGGTTAAATAGAATATAATAAAAGGAGCAAACTAATGCTACAACTTGGAAGGATCTCAGGAGAATTATTTAGTTTTTAAA
>NW_027830129.1:0-271 GCF_054177405.1 Leptonychotes weddellii | reverse complement strand
AAACCTCAAAAAATTATAAAACTTTAAAGACAGTTACTGGGTATTATTTGCCTTTATATCTCTCAGATTATCTTTTTTTTTTTTAATTTTTTATCTTCCCTTTCAGCAGTTTATGTATGTACAAATAGATATTTTTTTTAAAGATTTTATTTATTTATTTGAGAGAGAGAGACTGAGAGAGAGAGCACATGAGAGGGGGGAGGGTTAGAGGGAGAAGCAGACTCCCCGCCGAGCAGGGAGCCCGATGCGGGACTCGATCCAGGGACTCCAG
>NW_027830128.1:0-271 GCF_054177405.1 Leptonychotes weddellii | reverse complement strand
GCAGGGAGCCTGATGCGGGACTCGATCCAGGGACTCCAGGATCATGACCTGAGCCGAAGGCAGTCGCTTAATCAACTGAGCCACCCAGGCGCCCCTGTATCCATTCACTATTGATGGACACTTAGGTTGCTTCCATGTCTTAGCTTTTGTAAATAATGCTGCAGTGAACCTAGGGGTGCATATATACTTTTGAGTTCGTGTTTTTATTTTTTCAGATAAATACCTAGAAGCAGAATAGCTGAATTATATGGTAGTTTCTCTGAAATTTTTT
>NW_027830127.1:0-271 GCF_054177405.1 Leptonychotes weddellii | reverse complement strand
ATCCATAGCCCCTTTTTCTTGGTAAATTATAGACACATACATTTATTCCAGGTATAAAGTCTCCTTTTTCACTTAAGATTTTATACAGTTGAATCCTCTCTCTTTTTCTTAGTCTAGTGAAAAGTTTGTCAGTTTTGTTAATATACTTTTTTTTTTATTCTTATGTTAATCCCCATACATTACATCATTAGTTTTAGAGGAAGTGTTCCATGATTCATTGTTTGTGCATAACACCCAGTGCTCCATGCAGAATGTGCCCTCCTCAATACCC
>NW_027830126.1:0-271 GCF_054177405.1 Leptonychotes weddellii | reverse complement strand
TGTAACGTTCTGTCTGGTCTGCTACAAAAGATATTTCTGTAACATCCAGAACCTCATATGCAATCAGTAAATAGGAAAATAATGTCAGTATAAAATGGAATTTGTGGAACTCAAACATGATTATCCTGGGCAAGGGCAGTGGGAATAGCAGGAGTACAACTATAACCTTCAGTATGAAAGGAAAAACTTTTTTTTTTTTTAATATATATATATTTTTTTACATATTTTTTTTTATTCTTATGTTAATCCCCATACATTACATCATTAGTTC
>NW_027830125.1:0-2408 GCF_054177405.1 Leptonychotes weddellii | reverse complement strand
CTTAACCAACTGAGCCACCCAGGCGCCCTTCTGCAAGTTTTTCAAGTGCTCTTTTGTTTGTTTGTTTTTCCCATCTAATATTTTATTTTATTTTATTTTCCCATCTAATATTTTGGATGATTTACCTCCCAGGGCGCAGTGGTATAAGGAGGGAGCCTGCACTGATGTCAATGGTCTCCAGCTCACTGTCTTTGTGAGGTCAGGCTTTGCACCTGCCATCCTTATTTACAAGCACCAGTCCCTCTCCACAGGGCACGTCAGCATTGATTCCCTTGATCTTCATCAGGCTTCTGTGAAGTAGGTGCTGCTAGTAACCCCATTTGCAGGTAAGGGAAAGAGGTTGAGACATCGGCTCAAGGTTATACCGCCAGGACGCATCCTAGCTGGGATTTCAATCCAGGAAACCTGGGATTAGTGTGACTGGTGTTGATGTTACCCCGAACTGCTTCTCATCAGCAGCTCATTAGAGATTTCTGGTTTCTCGTGGTGTCTGCTTGCTGCCCCTGGGGTAAATCTCTCCTAATTCCTTCTAATTTTTCAAATTTTCTTTTGCTCTCTGCCTAGAGCTGCTATGAATATTTTAATATACAAACTCTGAGGCACATGCATATATATTTACCCAGGGTAAATAATTAGAAGTGGATTTGTTATATCATGGGGAATATGTGTCTCCAAATTAACCAGATATTGTCAAAAAATTGTGCCAATTTATTCTAACCCTGGCAGTATGTAATAGCTCTAAAATGTTCATTAAAAAATGAAAGAAAAGAAACAAATAAACAAAGGTATCCTCCATCCCCACAGAAATGGTGGCCCCTCTAACTTCTGAATCTGGAAGGAAACATCAAGGCTATTGGAAGTAAGCTGAGGGAAAAAATGTATCTATTCTTCACCTTTTTACTTCATCTTATTAAACACTGATATGTGTTTTCCGTGGGGCAAAAAAGAAAAGAAAAGCTCAGGTTATCTGTTGCAATGTATCAAAGTCACCCTAAAACATATAGGCTGAAAAATCCTGATTTATTTTGTTTACAAATCTGCAAACTGGCCAACACTTGGCAGAGGTAGTCTCTGCTCCACCTAGTATCAGCAGAAGTAACTCAATGGGGACCTGAAGGACCCACTTTCAACAGGACTTACTCAGGTGGCTGTCTACTGGAAGCTCAGCCAGGACTGTGAGCCGAGGGCCTCTCTCTGGGCTCTGTCTCTTCGGGCTTCCTCACAACAAGGTGGCTAGGTTCCAAGAGCAGGTGTGCCTAAAGAATTGGGAAGAAGCTTTTTATGACCTAGCCATGAACATCACAAAGCATGACTTCAGCCATAATGAGAGGTGCGCCCAGATTCAAGGGGCGGGTACATAGACCACGCCGCTCAATGGGAGCAGTATCAACACCACTTTGAAGAAGAGTGTGTGGGATGGGAGAGATCATGGTGGCCGTTTTGGAAAATACAGTTTGCCAGGGGCAGCATGGGAGCGTACAACAACCAAATACCCTCCCCTTTGCCGCCATCTAGACGTGATAGATGGAAGATCATTTTGGCATAAATGCCTAGCAAATCTTATGAGGAAGATACAGAAATCTCCACATGCTAAAAACTAAGAAAAAAACTGAGAAGTGAAGCAGAAACATATCCAGGGGAGAGAGAATGGGGTGGGGATAATGTTTCCAGGTGACTTGACTTCTTGAAAAATGCATTATGAACATGTGGCTAATGTGCCTTTGTGAGTTGGATCCCACCCTATGGAGCTTCCATCTCCCCTTCTGCTCCAAATCAAAGTGATGCATTCTCTTGTGAATCATTTAGAAATGAGTCTTGGCCTGTCCATTTGGTCCACTTAGAGCCAGCAGCCATGACCTTACACACAGATCCCCCTGCCTATCTCTGACCTGGAGAGTACTAAAGATGACAGAAAGCCAGGACCCCGTAGGACACACAGGTCTGTCCCTTGCTGCGGAGAGGATTAAACCACAGCCCGGATACATTAATTCAAGTTATCCAAGGTCAGAAAGTAAGTGGCAGTTCCAGAGATATTCCATCTCCCACATGCTTTTCCAGTAAAATCTGCTTCTCATTTGCATCCTGCTTATTTATCACTTTATCTGATTAATCACATAATTCAATGAACATTAAGTCTGATGTCTATGCTCTGTGCCCAAAACATCAAGATAAATGAGACACAGTCCCATTTGTGAACTATCTAGAACCAGCCTGTCATTTGACATTATTTCAATTTTTTTCTTAAATTTCAACTTGCTTTTCATTTTCAGAGCTGATACACACCAGATAAATGGTAGGTGTGTATCCACCTACTGTAGGAAACCTGACTTCAAATTAATATGAAGTTAATATAGATTTTTAATTTTCTTTTTCTTTCTTTCATTTCTTCCTTCCTTCCTTCCTTCCTT
>NW_027830124.1:0-271 GCF_054177405.1 Leptonychotes weddellii | reverse complement strand
CCCTCTGACCCTCCTCCCTCTCATGCTCTCTGTCTCTCATTCTCTCTCTCTCAAATAAATAAATAAAATCTTAAAAAAAAAAAAAGAATCAACCTTGGCTGAGGATGGGTTTGGCAGGGCACGTAATGGCCCATTTTACTTTTCAGAAGGTGATTTCTTCTCCCAGGCCCTTGCTGTTGACGGGACGGGAGGTGAGCTGAGTGAGAAGCTCACAGCCTGTGGATTTGTGCGGAGGGCAGAAGTGGTTGGGAATGTTCTGCCAATTCATTTT
>NW_027830123.1:0-271 GCF_054177405.1 Leptonychotes weddellii | reverse complement strand
CTTCACAGAGAGAAAGACAGATCACTGATCATTAGGGCAAGGAGGACCCTAGAAGACTTAGCGAACTTGCCTCTATTTCCCCAGCTGGCCAAGACAGAGTGGGGAGCTACTGATAGCAGCAGTTTCCTCTGCAGAGCTTCACGGTGTTGACTGCTTTGGGATAACATGGAACCTAGGTGTTGGCTATGTCCTAGAGGCTGAAATCAGGTTGAGGTCCAGGGTCCCTGAGCCAGGACAGGGCATCCAGTTGTTGGAAAACACAGAGGGAGAC
>NW_027830122.1:0-271 GCF_054177405.1 Leptonychotes weddellii | reverse complement strand
TTAGTTTGGATGAGCAGCAAGTGCATAACTTTCCTTCAACCCATCTGAAAGCTGAGGTTGCAGTATAACCAAATAGCTAAAAAAAAAAAAAAGAAAGAAAGAAAAAAAAAAGGCAAGCAGCTCCCCACTTCCTAAGATGGGATGGCACATGGAGATTGTCACACTTTTGCAGAACATGGAAGGAAGAGGTTCAAACTGCCACACAATTAAGCGAGTAGAAATCAGATAAAATTTTAACAATTTGGTAAGAGCAGAATGTGGGCTCCTGTGA
>NW_027830121.1:0-271 GCF_054177405.1 Leptonychotes weddellii | reverse complement strand
ACTGAGGACTAAAAACTGCTGGATTTTGCGTAATCACTAAATGATTTAAAAAAACAATTTTAGTGAAATGATGGGGCAAAAGATGGAATGAAAGTCATCAAGAGAAAATGAGATGAGAAAAACTATAAAAGTGGGTTTAGATGAAATTTTCAAGAATTTTTCATGTAAATGATAGCAGAGAACTATAATGGAAGCTGGGTGGGGTGTTTTTAGATGGGAAAACTAAGAGACAACAGAGCAGTTCTAGGTTGAAATTCTTAGGTAAGATGGG
>NW_027830120.1:0-271 GCF_054177405.1 Leptonychotes weddellii | reverse complement strand
TATGTAGGCTTCAATTTAATAAATATGCTAGGATTATGGTATCACTTATATGTTTTCCATATAAAATCTAAACAACATTTGGATTAAGATGGCACTCAAGACTCATATGTATTCCCCTTACCTTTCATGAGAAACTAACACTGCAAAAATGCAAAAAATAAAGGATTTGAAAAAAATAAAGTACAGAATTTAGGAATGAGACGCAAAACAGATGATTAACAATTCTGGAAGAGAGAAGGAAAATAGAATTGGAAGAACGTAAGAACAGTAG
>NW_027830119.1:0-271 GCF_054177405.1 Leptonychotes weddellii | reverse complement strand
TGAGGTAAGGGAAACAGAAGCAAAACTAAGCTATTGGGACTACATCAAAATAAAAACTTTCTGTCCAGTAAAGAAAATAATAAAACTAAAAGATGACTTACAGAATAGAGAAGATATTTGCAAATGACATATTGATAAAGCGTTAATATCCAAAATATATAAATAACTTACACAACTCAACACCAAAAAAAAAAAAAAACCAAATAATTCAATTATAAAATGGGCAGAAGACATGAACAGACATTTCTCCAAAGACACCCAGATGGCTAAC
>NW_027830118.1:0-271 GCF_054177405.1 Leptonychotes weddellii | reverse complement strand
TTTTTTTAAAGATTTTATTTATTTATTTGAGACAGAGAGAATGAGAGAGAGAGAGAGAGCACATGAGAGGGGGGAGGGTCAGAGGGAGAAGCAGGCTCCCTGCCGAGCAGGGAGCCCGATGCGGGACTCGATCCAGGGACTCCAGGATCATGACCTGAGCCGAAGGCAGTCGCTTAACCAACTGAGCCACCCAGGCGCCTGGTATTTCCAAATTTATCAGTTAGGGCCTAAGGCTTGAATATAGTGAGATCCAAAGAGCAATAGTCAAATG
>NW_027830117.1:0-271 GCF_054177405.1 Leptonychotes weddellii | reverse complement strand
ACTGAGGACTAAAAACTGCTGGATTTTGCGTAATCACTAAATGATTTAAAAAAACAATTTTAGTGAAATGACGGGGCAAAAGATGGAATGAAAGTCATCAAGAGAAAATGAGATGAGAAAAACTATAAAAGTGGGTTTAGATGAAATTTTCAAGAATTTTTCATGTAAATGATAGCAGAGAACTATAATGGAAGCTGGGTGGGGTGTTTTTAGATGGGAAAACTAAGAGACAACAGAGCAGTTCTAGGTTGAAATTCTTAGGTAAGATGGG
>NW_027830116.1:0-271 GCF_054177405.1 Leptonychotes weddellii | reverse complement strand
CCAGCTGAATTCCTGAGAGGAGACGAAATCCAGGTCTCCTACTCCTCCGCCATCTTGCTCGGCCCCCCTCTACTCTGTCCCTTCTTAATATCCCAGTTGTATGCAGCAAAGCTTGCTGAAATCATATTTTTATTGGATGTACATCTATTTATATAACAGAAGTAACTGAGTGTAAGCAGAACTGGTTCGTGATTTTTTTACCACATTTTACCACATTGACAGATGACTGATTAATTTTCTAGTATTTTCATCAATATATTTTTTCATCTGT
>NW_027830115.1:0-2408 GCF_054177405.1 Leptonychotes weddellii | reverse complement strand
TTTTTTTTTTTAATTTCTCCTCTTTCTTTTTTCAACCAACTTCTTATCTTATCAACTCCTTTTATAAAGTCTTTTATAATTTTCATCTTTATAGTCCTATTCCATCTCTTCATTGTATTTACCCTTATTTTTGTACATATATAAGCTATTTTTTCTTTAAAATTTTGGGAGGCAGTTTCTTCTAACAGACCAAAATACGCCAAAAATCTAGTGTGTGGCACTGATCTATTCACCAGCCTGATCATATTTGATCATATTCTTTTTTTTCTTTTTAATCTTTTTTTTTTCTTTCTTTCTTTCCCTTTCTTGTCCCCCAGTTTCAGGTCTCTTCTGATTTGTTCAGTGTATATTTTTCTGGGGTCGTTGTTACCCTGTTAGCATTTTATTCTCTCATTCATCTATTCTCTGGACAAAATGACAAGATGGAAAAAATCACCTCAAAAAAAAAGAACAAGAGGCAGTACTGACTGCCAGGGACCTAATCAATACAGACATTAGTAAGATGTCAGAACTAGAGTTCAGAATGATGATTATAAAGATACTAGCTGGGCTTGAAAAAAGGATGGAAGATATTAGAGAAACTCTTTCTGGAGGAAAAAAACCCCTAAAATCTAACCAAGTCGAAATCAAAAAGCTATTAATGAGGTGTAATCAAAAATGGAGGCTCTAACTGCTAGGATAAATGAGACAGAAGAGAGAATTAGTGATATAAAAGACCAAATGATGGAAAATAAAGAAGCTGAGAAAAAGAGAGATGAACAACTACTGGATCACGAGGACAGAATTCGAGAGATAAGTGATACCATAAGACAAAGCAATATTAGAATAATTGGGATCCCAGAAGAAGAAGAAAGAGAGAGAGGGGCAGAAGGTATATTGGAGCAAATTATAGCAGAGACCTTCCCTAATTTGGGGAAGGAAATGGGCATCAAAATCCACAAAGCACAGAGAACCCACCTCAAAGTCAATAAAAATAGGTCAACACCCGACATCTAATAGTAAAACTTACAAGTGTCAGAGACAAAGCGGAAATCCTGAAAGCAGCTCGGGACAAGAGATCTATAACCTACAATGGTAGAAACATTAAACTGGCAACAGACCTATCCACAGAGACCTGACAGGCCAGAAAAGACTGGCATGATATATATTCAGAGGATTAAATGAGAAAAATATGCAGCCAAGAATACTATATCCAGCTAGGCTGTCATTGAAAATAGAAGGAGAGATAAAAAGCTTCTGGGACAAACAAAAACTAAAGGAATTTGCAAACACAAAACCAGCCCTAGAAGAAATCTTGAAAGGGGTCCTCTAAGCAAAGAGAGAGCCTAAAAGTAACATAGACCAGAAAGGAACTGAGACAATATACAGTAACAGTCACCTTACAGGCAATACAATGGCACTAAATTCATATCTTTCCATAGTTACTGTGAATGTAAATGGGCTAAATGCCCCAATCAAAAGACACAGGGTATCAGATTGGATAAAAAAAAAGACCCATCAATATGCTGTCTGCAAGAGACTCATTTTAAACCCAAAGACACCACCAGATTGAAAGTAAGGGGGTGGAAAACCATTTACCATGCTAATGGACACCAAAAGAAAGCTGGGGTGGCAATCCTTATATCAGACAAATTAGATTTTAAACCAAAGACTAGAATAAGACATGAGGAAAGACACTATATCACACTTAAAGGGTCTATCCAACAAGAAGGTCTAACAATTGTAAATATCTATACCCCTAACATGGCAGCAGGCAATTATATAAGCCAATTAATAACAAAAGCAAAGAAACACATCGACAACAATACAATAATAGTGGGGGACTTTAACACCCTGTTCACTGAAATGGACAGATCATCTAAGCAAAAGATCAACAAGGAAATAAAGGCTTTAAATGACACACTGGACCAAATGGATTTCACAGATATATTCAGAACATTCCATCCCAAAGCAACAGAATACACATTCTTCTCTAGTGCCCATGGAACATTCTCCAGAATAGATCACATCCTGGGTCACAAATCAGGTCTCAACATGTACCAAAAGATTGGGATCATTCCCTGCATATTTTCGGATGACAATGCTTTGAAACTAGAACTCAATCACAAGAGGAAAGTCGGAAAAATTCAAATACATGGAGGCTAAAGAGCATCCTACTAAAGAATGAATGGGTCAACCAGGAAATTAAAGAAGAATTTAAAAAATTCATGGAAACAAATGAAAATGAAAACACAATTGTTCAAAATCTTTGGGATGCAGCAAAGGCGGTCGTAAGAGGGAGGTATATAGCAATACAAGCCTTTCTCAAGAAACAAGAAAGGTCTCAAATACACAGCCTAACCCTACACCTAAAGGAGCTAGAGAAGGAACAGTAAATAAAGCCTAAACCCAGCAGGAGAAGAGAAATA
>NW_027830114.1:0-271 GCF_054177405.1 Leptonychotes weddellii | reverse complement strand
TTGTTCATTCTGTTTCTCCTTATTGATATTGCTCATCTTTAAAGACTGGTGTTCAAGACTAGTGAAGTTGTAGGGTTGTTTTTTGTGTGTGTGTTAGTGAACAATTCTGGATTTACTGAAAGAGGAAGTCTGAAAGTACTGATTAAGCGGTTTGATGTCACTATGTTTGAAGGCCAGTTTTCTCAAAAATTTGCCGCGTATCCTTTTCCTGCAGAAAATTATGTAACCAAGTCACAAAGCTGTTGTGTGTGTGTGTGTGTGTGTGTGTGTG
>NW_027830113.1:0-271 GCF_054177405.1 Leptonychotes weddellii | reverse complement strand
ATGTTTGCAAGCCCTGCTTTAAGAAACTGGAGAGATTGTTTCCTTTCTTCCTTCAAGTCACCACTAAACAATTTTTTTTTAAATGAGTGCAATTAGATATAGCAATTATCTAAAAATCCAGTTATTCTCAGCAAAGAATCCTTCAAGTGAATTATAGACTTCTACTAACAAAAATAGGTCTCATTCAATAAGGATAAAAATTCCCCTACCAACAACAATGGCTATGTCTCATCTAGGTTGGGTTTCAGTCCTGAGCTGAGGAGACAAAGGC
>NW_027830112.1:0-271 GCF_054177405.1 Leptonychotes weddellii | reverse complement strand
ACGCTTCTCCCTCGGGCGGAGGCCAGGGCAAACCTACAACCCACGGTTCCGGAGGGCTGGGGCTCTTCCCCTCCTTTCTATGGGCCTTGGCGGGAATGCAGGATGGGACGGTGGGCGTGGGGGAGGCAGGGATGCTGGTGCTGGAAGACCAGGGGTGGTCCCAGGGTCTCTGCAGGCCGGTGGTCCGGACGGCAAGCAGCCCCCCGGGCAGACTCTGTGCGGCCACGGGCTTTCCCCTCCCAGCCCGCGGCCCCGCGATGCCTCCCACTCA
>NW_027830111.1:0-271 GCF_054177405.1 Leptonychotes weddellii | reverse complement strand
CAAAATATTAATTGTCAAAAAATTTTAAGTTTTTTTAAAATATCTTTTAGGAAACTGAAAAGTATCCTGATTACACCACTGGTGACTGCATTGGTGTCTATGTTTATTAAACTTCATTCAACATTTAAAATGACTGAGTTAATTTTTGTGGCAGAATCACCCAATAACATAAAGGCCATAGGTTTTTGTTTTTTTTTTTAAAGATTTTATTTATTTATTTGAGACAGAGAGAATGAGAGAGACAGAGAGCACATGAGAGGGGGGAGGGTCA
>NW_027830110.1:0-271 GCF_054177405.1 Leptonychotes weddellii | reverse complement strand
CTGAGGGGAAGGAGGCGGTGCTTTGCCTTCCCGTTTCAGCTCTCACATCACCAACACGTGCTCCTTTTCGCTGTCTGTGTAGTGGCAAGTTTTGTTGAGGATTTCCCTGTTTAAAACGGCCTGGAGGCCTCGTGCTGAGATGCTGTGTAGTGTTCTAGAAGCTCAAGAAGACCTCGGGGGGAAACCACGAGTGTCACACAGGCTTCCTCCCTTGGGCGTGAGTTACAGTGCTGCTAACACTGAGTGTATATTAAACAAGGTGGCTTTAAAC
>NW_027830109.1:0-271 GCF_054177405.1 Leptonychotes weddellii | reverse complement strand
TTATACAAAAGACATATAATATGAGAGAGCACAAGCATAACTCATGGAAAAATATCATAGAAATTTTGCATTGGGGGCGCCTGGGTGGCTCAGTTGGTTAAGCGACTGCCTTCGGCTCAGGTCATGATCCTGGAGTCCCGGGATCGAGTCCCGCATCGGGCTCCCTGCTCAGCGGGGAGTCTGCTTCTCCCTCTGACCCTCCCCCCTCTCATGCTCTCTCTATCTCATTCTCTCTCTCAAATAAATAAATAAAATCTTTAAAAAAAAAAAA
>NW_027830108.1:0-271 GCF_054177405.1 Leptonychotes weddellii | reverse complement strand
TGAGGTAAGGGAAACAGAAGCAAAACTAAGCTATTGGGACTACATCAAAATAAAAACTTTCTGTCCAGTAAGGAAAATAATAAAACTAAAAGATGACTTACAGAATAGAGAAGATATTTGCAAATGACATATTGATAAAGCGTTAATATCCAAAATATATAAATAACTTACACAACTCAACACCAAAAAAAAAAAAAAACCAAATAATTCAATTATAAAATGGGCAGAAGACATGAACAGACATTTCTCCAAAGACACCCAGATGGCTAAC
>NW_027830107.1:0-271 GCF_054177405.1 Leptonychotes weddellii | reverse complement strand
AGAGAGAATAAGTGTTCCAGAGGACAGGCTGATGGAAAGGAAGAAAGTTGAGGAAAAAGAGAGAGAAAACTCAGAGCTCATGAAGGAAGTCTTCAAGAATTTGATGACCTGAAAAGAAAAAAAAGTTAGAATTATTGGGGTGCCTGAGGGGGTGGGGTGCCAGAAGGCATATTTGATTCTCATAGGTATGTATGTAGTATATATAATTCTCATAGCTGAGAATTTCCCTAATCTGGGGAAGGAAACAAGCATTTATGTCCAAGAGGCAGAG
>NW_027830106.1:0-271 GCF_054177405.1 Leptonychotes weddellii | reverse complement strand
TCGATCCCAGGACCTGGGATCATGACCTGAGCCGAAGGCAGACGCTGAACGACTGAGCCACCCAGGCGCCCCTATCTTAATGTTTCTTAAGGCAATGTCTTCTATATAGCATTACAGTGTCTTTTGTATATTGTGTATATGTCCCACTTCTTTTTCTAATGTTAGTAAAATTAAAAGCATGAAAATGTTGAAAATTCCGCAACATACTGCCATTGACTAGCAAAAGTAATAAAATCTCGCTGTTTTGATACCTCCTTGAATTTACTCATTA
>NW_027830105.1:0-271 GCF_054177405.1 Leptonychotes weddellii | reverse complement strand
GCATCAGGCTCCTTGCTCAGCGGGAATCCTGCTTCTCCCTCTCCCACTCCCCCTGCTTGTGTTCTCTCTCTCTCGCTGTGTCTCTCTCTGTCAAATAAATAAATAAAATCTTTAAAAAAAAAAGAGTTCTTCATATATTCTGGAAACAAGTCCTTTATCAGAATGCATTATACAGATATTTTCTTTCAATCTGTGACTTTTCATTCTCTTAACAGTGTCTTTTACCAAGTAGAAGTTTTTAATTTTAAAATATTTTAACATGAGTTTTTTT
>NW_027830104.1:0-2408 GCF_054177405.1 Leptonychotes weddellii | reverse complement strand
GGGGCGCCTGGGTGGCTCAGTCGGTTAGGCGACTGCCTTCGGCTCAGGTCATGATCCTGGAGTCCCGGGATCGAGTCCCACATCGGGCTCCCTGCTCGGCAGGGAGTCTGCTTCTCCCTCTGACCCTCCCCCCTCTCATGCTCTCTGTCTCTCATTCTCTCTCTCTCTCAAATAAATAAATAAAATCTTTAAAAAAAAAAAAGAAAAAAAAGATTTATTTATTTATTTTTGAGAGAAAGACAGAGTGTGTGGGGGGAGGGGAAGGGGCAGAGGGAGAGAAATCCTTAAGCGGACTCCCCACTGAGCACAGAGCCTGACGCGGGGCTCGATCTCAGGACCCTGAGACCATGACCTGAGCCAAAATCAAGAGTCAGACGTTTAACTGACTGAGCCACCCCGGTGCCCTGGCAACATGACTCTTGATGGGTTCTTGATAGGTTCCCCCTCCGTATTTTGTCAAGTTCCATAAGAAAATGTTAACTTCTCCCACCTGAGCTAGAATTCTGGGGCAGTGACAGTATAATGCTGTGGACAGAAGTGGTCATGGAGATGCAGCAAGCCGCCTGGGAGGGAGGGAAACTCAAAGGAACCAGACTGTGGAGACACCTGTGTGCACGTCCTCACCCGGACCTTCTCCTGCTGTTCTCAACCCTCCCTGCCGCTGGAATCACCTTAGGGCGGCTTAAAAACATCCGTGCTGAGTTCCTGCCCCACAGACAGCCTTACTTAATTGGTCTGGGATGCAGGCGAGGCAGGTGGAGTTTTCAAAGTTCCCCAGATGAGAACAACTGCACCAAACCTCAATGTCAAAGCCCCAAATACATATATATCCTCAAAATCCAAGGGTAAGAAATGGATTGGATGTTCCACTTTAATACCTGCGGGCATGATCGTCTTTCTTTTTTCATGGAAAGCACCAAAAGCATGAGGTTAGTTATCCCACCCCATTGTTCTTGGACCTGGCTGCACATGAGAATCACCTGACTCCCAGCCCTGTGTCCCCAGAGACTATTTCCTGAAGCTAGTGTGGGTCCCAAGAGTTGGAACAGTGGCCCTAAACTTTAGTGTGCATTAGAACCACATAGAGAGCTTTTTGAGCAGGCAGATTCCTGTCCCACCACAAACCACATCCCCCACCAGGCGAGGCCCAGCACAGGAGCAGGCACGGGGACACGGTGGTTCTGACGCAGAGCGGCACAGGCGATCAGCAGCTCGGGCTACGGGCTCCTTTGCCACCAGCATCCTCCTCCAGCCAGCTCTGCCTTTGTAGGGCTGAACAGAGAGGTGAGCTCCACTCTGGGGCTGGAACAGTCACTAATGATTACTTTATGGCCCCAACAAGAAAACCAAGGACCGGGGCCAATTCGACTGCATCCTTCAATGCAGCTGGAGCCGTGGATAATAACGTGGTATTTCTAACGCATGCTAGAACAGTCGCTCATCACAGGACATGGTGGGCCTTGGCTGCTTCTTGCTTCTCCCCCCTTCCTGGTACGTCCACCCAGGTTGCCCCTCACCTCCATCATTTACACATTTTACCCACCCTCCCAGGGCTAACAGAAATGCCCCCAGCTTCCCCACGAGTCCCTCTCTTGATCTCCACAAAACAAGAAATCACTATAACCCCATGCTTCTTTGAATCTCTTTAATGGTGTCTATCTTATTCTCCCTTGCTCTGTCTGTTTTGTAAACTTAAAACTCCCTTTGAGATTATAAACCCCTCGAAGGTATGTCTCATGTCTCTGTATCCCTTTAATATGCCCAGCATCATTGGGTGGATGTCAAAAGCTTATGTCCTGAATGAAACTGGGATCATTAATACGGCATCTCAAGCCTATAACCAAGAATCAATGAAACCCACTGTTGTAAGTTAAAGGGAGCACTACAGAGGTAACAAGAAGAATACAGGAGTATAAGGTCATTGAATTCATGTTCTGAAGATGGGCGTGACAGGAAAATGTGAACAACTTTGCATTTCCAAAACAACTGTGTTTTCTGGACATAACAATGAATGCAATTTCTGAAGGTTTTAGCATCAATTTCGGCCTTATTATGAAGAATAATGTACAAATTCTGTTTTCTGAGACAACAAAAGATTTTCGTGTTTGAGCTAAAATATCTTGCTTTCCCGGAAGTATCTGTTACTTTGAGTCTGGGACCTGCACCGACTCTCCCATTCATGAAGAAAAAAGAACCATGAAAATCTGCGAGGTTTACTTCTGTCCTGTGAGCAACTGTGTTGACCAGACATTGTTTCTTATCCATTGCCTGGCCTAGGCCCTGAGGGCTCTTTTTCTCCCTCACAGTAGCAGGAAGCTCTCCAGGGAATGGTTAAGAGTATAGTCTCTGGAGATAGAAGCCCCAGATTGAATCCTGACTGTGACAATTATTAGCTCTATGATCTCAGG
>NW_027830103.1:0-271 GCF_054177405.1 Leptonychotes weddellii | reverse complement strand
TGGAGTTTTGCAGTTCGCATTAATTGGTAAACTTTGTCTTGGCTGGATGTTCTTGCTGATTTTCTGGGGAAGGAACCTGTTGCTTTGATTCTTGAGTGTATTTGCCCCGGGTGGAATTGCACCACCCTTTCCAGGGGGCCAGGCTAAGTAATCTGCTAGGGATTGTTGTATGTGGCTTTTTGTTCCCTGAAGGTTTTCCACTCCACTTTAGAGGATAAGAATGAAAATGGTGGCTTTCCAATCTCCAGCCCTGGAGCCAAGAGCTCAGGCC
>NW_027830102.1:0-271 GCF_054177405.1 Leptonychotes weddellii | reverse complement strand
CCATTCTAGAAAATAGTTTGTCAATCTCTTACAAAACTCAAATAAGCACTTACCATATGACCCAGCAACTGCATTCTTGGGCATTTATCCCAGAGAAGTGAAAAGTTATGTCAACACAAAAACTTGTACATAAATGTTCATAGCTGCTTTATTCAGAATAACCAAAAACTGGATGCCCTTCAACAGTTGAATGGTTAAATAGAATATAATAAAAGGAGCAAACTAATGCTACAACTTGGAAGGATCTCAGGAGAATTATTTAGTTTTTAAA
>NW_027830101.1:0-271 GCF_054177405.1 Leptonychotes weddellii | reverse complement strand
AGAGGGAGAGAGAGGGTGCGCGAGCAAGCAGGGGGAGGGGAAGAGGGAGAGAGAGGATCCTTAAGCAGACTCCCTGCTTTTTTTTAAATATTTATTTATTTTTTTAAAAGATTTTATTTATTTATTTGCGAGAGAGAGAATGAGAGACAGAGAGCATGAGAGGGAGGAGGGTCAGAGGGAGAAGCAGACTCCCTGCCGAGCAGGGAGCCCGATGCGGGACTCGATCCCGGGACCCCAGGATCATGACCTGAGCCGAAGGCAGTTGCTTAAC
>NW_027830100.1:0-271 GCF_054177405.1 Leptonychotes weddellii | reverse complement strand
TCTATTAGAAACAATGTTGCAATAAGTATCCTTGCAAACAAATCTTTGCCTGTACCCAGGGCTGTTCTTTTTTTTTTTTTTAATTTTTTTTTTATTCTTATGTTAATCCCCATACATTACATCATTAGTTTTAGATGAAGTGTTCCATGATTCATTGTTTGTGCATAACACCCAGTGCTCCATGCAGAATGTGCCCTCCTCAATACCCATCACCAGGCTAACCCATCCTCCCACCCCCCTCCCCTCTAGAACCCTGTTTGTTTTTCAGAGT
>NW_027830099.1:0-271 GCF_054177405.1 Leptonychotes weddellii | reverse complement strand
GACAGCATGGTACTGGCACAAATACAAACACATAGATCAATGGAACAGAATAGAGAGCCCAGATATGGACCTTCAACTCTATGGTCAACTAATCTTCAACAAAGCAGGAAAAAATATCCAATGGAAAAAAGACAGTCTCTTCAATAAATGGTGCTGGGAAAATTGGACAGCTATATACAGAGAATGAAACCCATTTTTTTTTTTAATTTTTGTATTTTCTTTTTCTTCCTTACTTAACTCCTTTGGATTAATTTAAAAATTTTATTCCATT
>NW_027830098.1:0-271 GCF_054177405.1 Leptonychotes weddellii | reverse complement strand
AACCTCAAAAAATTATAAAACTTTAAAGGCAGTTACTGGGTATTATTTGCCTTTATATCTCTCAGATTATCTTTTTTTTTTTTTAATTTTTTATCTTCCCTTTCAGCAGTTTATGTATGTACAAATAGATATTTTTTTTAAAGATTTTATTTATTTATTTGAGAGAGAGAGACTGAGAGAGAGAGCACATGAGAGGGGGGAGGGTTAGAGGGAGAAGCAGACTCCCCGCCGAGCAGGGAGCCCGATGCGGGACTCGATCCAGGGACTCCAG
>NW_027830097.1:0-271 GCF_054177405.1 Leptonychotes weddellii | reverse complement strand
AACATTACACATCCAAAAATGGTACCACTACCATAAGGGAAAAATCAACACAGGAAAAGAGCAAATGTTAACAAAAAAAAAGGAACAACACAACAACAGAAAAAAACCCTTAGAAAAGGAAGCTGGTCCTAAACATGGTTCTTATACACAATTAAAACTCAATGAAAAAATTTTAAGAGCTGGATCAATTTTAGAGATACCCTAAAAGGCTTAAGAAACAAATTATTGAAGGAAAACCCTCAAAACAAAGTTTGTCATTTTACATTAATCA
>NW_027830096.1:0-271 GCF_054177405.1 Leptonychotes weddellii | reverse complement strand
AGTGGCTGCACTAATTTGCATTTCTGCCAACAGTACAAGAGGGTTCCTTTTTCTACACATCCTGGCTAACACTTGTCATTTCTTGTGTTTTTGATTTTAGCCATTGTGATGGGTGTGAGGTGATATTTCATTGTGGTTTTAATTTGCATTTCCCCGATGTTTACTGATGTTGAGCACCTTTGTATGTGTCTGTTGGCCATCTGTATGTTGTCTTTGGAGAAATGTCTGTTCAGGTCCTCTATCCATTTTTTATTGGGATTTTTTTTTTTTT
>NW_027830095.1:0-271 GCF_054177405.1 Leptonychotes weddellii | reverse complement strand
AACATTACACATCCAAAAATGGTACCACTACCATAAGGGAAAAATCAACACAGGAAAAGAGCAAATGTTAACAAAAAAAAAGGAACAACACAACAACAGAAAAAAACCCTTAGAAAAGGAAGCTGGTCCTAAACATGGTTCTTATACACAATTAAAACTCAATGAAAAAATTTTAAGAGCTGGATCAATTTTAGAGATAGCCTAAAAGGCTTAAGAAACAAATTATTGAAGGAAAACCCTCAAAACAAAGTTTGTCATTTTACATTAATCA
>NW_027830094.1:0-2408 GCF_054177405.1 Leptonychotes weddellii | reverse complement strand
TGGTATTTTGATGGGGATTGCATTGAATGTGTAGATTGCTCTAGGTAGCATTGACATCTTCACAATATTTGTTCTTCCAATCCATGAGCATGGAACGTTTTTCCATTTCTTTGTTGTTGCCTGATTTTTAAAATGACGATAATATTGAGGTAATTTGTATGTTTAAATGAGGCAACATTTAATGTGTTCATGCAGTTCCTTGCACTTAACAAATGTTTTAAATCCATGAACATTCATTAACATCCATTACTTTTTAAAATCATTCCAGAACCAAAATTATTAATGGTAAAAATTTTAAAACTTTAAACAAATTTAAAATAATGTAGCTCTGTTGAGCATTGTTTTAAAGTAGATACAACATGTAGGATAGTAGGGGAATTTCTCAAGTAACAAATAGGCTTTATTTTAAAAATTAATGTGGGGGCACCTGAGTGACTCAGTCAGTTGGGCATCTGCCTTTGGCTCGGATCGTGATCCCAAGGTCCTGGGATCGAGCCCCATATCAGGCTCCTTGCTCAGCGGGGAGTCTGCTTCTCCCTCTCCCTCTGCCCCTCCTTCTGCTCATACTCGCTCTCTCAAATAAATAAATAAAATCTTAAAGAAAATTAATACATAAATCCACTATTTGGATCTCATGATCACATTTTCACATATATGTTATTCATCAACAGAATCATAATCAAACATTTATTCAATACATATTTTTATGTTGGTGTTTCAGGCTAGAGCACGAAATCCTATTTAACCCACAATATAAGTGAAAGGCAAGATATTCCTTCCATGAGCCGCTTCACACACTGCAACTGAAATCACTTGCTGCATAGGAGGTGATGGCCAGTGGTACCACTTGTGTCCACCTGCAAGAGTATTAACTTGTGGTTTTTGCACAGTGAAACACAGATGACAAAATGTACACAAATATGTCTACACTTTGTAGTTTCACTATACCTAATAAATATTTTATTAGCCTTTACGTTGGTCCTTTATAATGACTTGGTAATTGGTATAGTGAATTATCAATAATTTAAGAAATGGGCTGAGACCTCTCACCAAAGCCTTAAATAATTTTATTCATTTCATTCAACAAACATGCCTATCATGATCTAGCTCTGTGCTAGGTGTTAGGTATAACTAATAAAGGCATTTTCTATCTCTGCAATTCCTATAAAATTACAGAAGAAAATACACTGACACAGCATGCACGTCTACTCAGTGGTGGACAAACACCAACCTCTGCTTGGCTGCTGTTTACAGTATGCAAGCTCACATGCGATGTAGTAAAAATACCTTACTGTATACAGGGTATGTGTGTATAGTATTATGCACAATGTGTAGATTAATATAGTACACATTGTTATTATAGCTTAAGTTTGATTCATTCTTCTTTTAGCAAAAAGATTCTAGCTAGTTTTCCCTCAAGTTTTTGAATAAGTTCAATTTTTAAAATCCTGATATTACAATCTATTACTTTAAATATTGGTATTTGCATCCAATTTTTTTAGCATTTTCCAAATACTGTGCAGCCAAAAAAATATCGCAGAAACAAATTAGATGCTAAAGTTGTTATAAAAGTACAGCTATTATTAACTGCTTCTGTTTTCACATTGTTATGTTCAACTGAATAGACCTAGAAATCTCACTGATTGAATCTGTAATAAGTAAAAATTTTTAAGTTGAGCTTATAAAAATCATTTCTATCGATAAAGCAGCCAGTTATTTTACCACGAAAATGATCTACCAAACACTATTAGAGACTACAATTCAGGACACGCAAGCTAAGACAAAACCATAGGCAAGTCCAACAAACAACAGAGAGGAAAGTAATTTTATGGAGAAGGAGGAAGCCGGCAGGGGGTGTTTTGAATGAAAGTCCATTGGAGAAAAGCAAGAGTTCAGGGTGATGACAGTTCTCATTGGCTGAGTTGCAGGGGTGGTTAATTTCTTGTAGATGAAACAATGTACATCTTTTCCAGTTGGGCCCTGTAATTGATTCTTTCCCTGTTGAACATTCTTCTGTTGGGGGCTGTAATTCACAATTCTTCCTGTAACTGGCACTGAGTAGTATGCTCCCCCTTGTGGTATCACAACTCCATTTTAGTGAGGTTTCCCTTTATTAATTTTCACATTACTAATTAATTTTTGCGTGTATTTTTAAAAAAGATTTTATTCATTTATTTAACAGAGAGAGACACAGTGAGAGAGGGAACAGAAGCAGGGCGAGTGGGAGAGGGAGAAGCAGGCTTCCCGCCTAGCAGAGAGCCCAACGCCGGGCCGGATCCCAGGACTCTGGGATCATGACCTGAGCTAAAGGCAGACGCTTAACGACTGAGCCACCCAGGCTCCCCTTTTGCATGTATTTTTAAATGTTGGGATTACCTATTGATTTTAAAAGATTTTTTTGGGAAGCC
>NW_027830093.1:0-13455 GCF_054177405.1 Leptonychotes weddellii | reverse complement strand
GTGTGTGTGAGCGTGTGCGGGACACGTGTGAGCATGCGTGCATGTGAGCGTGTGCATGCGTGCATGGGACACGTGTGTGAGCACGCGTGCGTGTGAGCGTGTGCGGGACACGTGTGAGCACGCGTGCGTGTGAGCGTGTGCACGCGTGTGTGAGTGCTGTGCTGTGTTGGGCTGTGCAGCGCTGCGTCCTCTTACCCGATGTGACTCTGGAATGAGAGGAAACCGGGTTTCGCTGGATGTCTCAGCAGACGGGGCCCCGCTCGCACCTCCGTGAGCCTCCATGACGTCGCAGGCCACACCTCGTCAAAGGCAGCCTGTGCGCTTCTGGTGCGAGCTCTCTGGAGTCCTGTCCCCCGAGTCGGACCGGCTGTGGCTTGCGTTCTGCTTGCGGAGGCAGGAGGGTCGAGCTGCGGGCCTGGCCGGGACGGGTGGGGCTGCCGGTGGCCCTGAGACCCAGCTGCCTCCTGGTGTGCCTTCCCAGCGTGCTTCTGACGACGGGTGACGTCGCATGGTGGTGCTGCGTCATGGGTCTCTCCGCGTGCTTCACCCCACAGGCCGCCGTCCCCTGCACTGTGTGCCCGCTGCAGCGCTGTCCTGCGCCTCCTCCCAGCAAGGGATGTTGCAGGGGTCTCCTGGGACCGGAGAGCTGTGCAGTTGCAGCTCCCCGGGGATGACAAGCCGGGGGTTCTGGGACGTGCAGGAAGCTACTCAGCCCCGCCCTCGGGGACACACACACACCGAGTGGGTGCGGACCCCCTTTCTCCCTGGGTCTCTCAGGGCTTCTCAGCGAGACTCGGAGAGCAGACGCCAGGCCGCGGCTGCATGGACGTTGTCCGAGGCCTCAGCTGCCAGCCCTGGGGTGGGTGTGGAGGATGGGTGCTCGTGGCCTCCCACGTGGCTGAGATGCTGGGGCCCCCACGGGGCTGGAGGGGAGGACTGGGTGCTGGTGCATCTGTTCAAGCTCTTGAACGCGACCTCAGTGTACAAAGGAATGTGAGGTTCTCTCTTGTGACGGTAGAGATGGTGCTGGTGTGCTCCGGGATTTAGTTGACTTCATGGCTGACTCTGGATTTGTGCGACTATCTTACACCCCAAACGGGATATTAATGTGAAGAGATGACCCTCAGAGCGCACATCAGGCTGGCAGCACAAGCAGAATTCCACCGGTGACTCGGGCGTGGGGGCCTGCAGACACCATCAGATGCGCCTTGGGGCGGGAATGACGCTCAGCGTCGTCCTCGTGTGACGTCGAGATCAAAGTGTAGACGAGGATAGACCAAGATATCATCTGGTGTCGTCAGGATCAAAGTTTCTAGAACAAGAGAAAGAGAATATGTGTCAGGGTCCCAAGACCACCCCCGGGTTGGACGTTGGCTGGAGGACACCCAAGACTTGGCTCTTGCCTCAGAGCCCTGGGAAAAGGCGTGTGGTGCAGAGCCTGGGGGAACCCGGCACGGCTTCCCGGTCCTCCCCACTCCGTGGAGTCACGTGGGATGCGTGTGATTCCCAGCCCAAGCCACTACAGCACATGTGACGTGTTGTCATCCAGGGAAGCCCCCCAGAGACCCAGCACCCAGGGTTTGTGTTCAGCTGGTCACAGGCACCCTCTGCCTGGCATGCACCAGGCTGCAGGCTCTTGAGGGAAAGCAGGCCTGAGCATAAACCACATCTTGGTACAAGTAGTCCAGGCACAGGGGACCACTCTTACCAGTTCTGGGAACAGTGAGGATCCCCCCGAAATCACTGTACCATAGCCAAGGACCAGCCCGGCAAGCAGGTTTCTCTGTGGATACACGGTTAGGCCTGTGTAACTGTCTTTTGTCCAAGGTTCATGCTTAAAATGTGATTCAGAGAGCGTGTCTGAGACTTAGGAGCATCCAGGCTGGAGAGGAAACGTCTCAGGTGGTGACAGACTCAGGTTCACGATGAGCCTACCCAAAACCCTTGCTGGTGTTTTGTTTAGCCAGCCCACAAACAAAAGCGGAGCGTTGGACAGGGAACGGCGGAAGGCATGGGTCCTAGCCCTTGTCTCAGCCATGACGTTCATGCTCATGACTGCAAGTGCCTGGCAGCCATGGTGTGGAGGGCCAGGCACACCTCTGCCCCTCGTCGGGCCTGCTGGCTGTGCTCACGGAAGGAGTCCCCCAGATGCAGTCCTGTGTGGTGAGCTTCAGGTCCTCTGAGGGTCTGGGGCGACCCCAAGGCTCTACGTGCCACAGGAGGGCCCAGGGAAGGCCTTGGTAGGGGATGGCTTGGTCACTGAAGAGCCCTCTCTGGTGCAGGCAGAGCCCTCACGGTAGGGTCTGTGGACCCAGCAGTCCTGGGAGGCTTGTCCTTGGAGGAGGCGCAGCCCGGGCAGCCTGTGTGTGAGAGTCCATGTCTGGAAGCCAGGGCCTCAGGGGCCTGAGCCTGGGCCTGCATGTGTGGTCTCATTGCTTCCTCGTGTAGTGTGCACACCCCTCGCACACATCCTGGAGCCAGAACGACCAGGTGCCCTGAGTTCCTGACTTTGCACGTCATTCTGACCACACCCCACGCAGGGTAGAATGGCCAGGGCCTGTGGACGTGCACCTCTGGCCACGGGTGTTTCTCTTCCTCTGGCCTACCTGTTCTAATCCTTTGCTCTTTTTCTGAGTTTCTGTTTTTGTTTTACCAGCATTATATTGTATTATGTGTTCTGTGTATTAATTCTTTTTGTGAGAAAGGTAAATATGGGCACTTTATCTGTTGCTCATCTTGTTTGTTTTGTCCTCCAGTGGATTCTTTTTGTTTTATTAGCAAGTGTGTGCGAGACCACGGGAGGCGGGGAGGAGCAGAGGGAGAGAGAGAACCTCAAGCAGACTCCCCACTGAGCGCGGAGCCCAGTACCAGGCTCGATCCTGCAACCCTGAGATGGTGGCCTGAGCCGAAAGCAAGAGTCAGACCCTCATCTGACTGAGCCCCCCAGCATCCCCGTGCTGCAGGGGTTGTAAGTTAAAGTACAGCGAGTCCGTGTTTCTCTTAGGTCTGTCGGCCTCCGTGCTCAGGGTCCTTCATAGCCCAGGTTTGAGCACATTTAATATATTTTAAAACAGTTATTTAAATGTGTTGTAAATATATTTTTTGATGGTTTTACTGTTTTACATTTGTGTCTTTAATCCATTTAGGGGATTTTTTATTTTGGGGGATTTTTCTTGCCCCAGTCTTCCCCAAGAAGAGCAGCCCCTCCGCTGATGGCCAAGCCAGGCAGCATTCCGGTCCTTTCTCCGGGCCCCCTTCCACTCTGCCCAAGAACATCGGCTGTTCTTACACATCAGCATTTTGGAATGAATTCTAGAATCAACTTGTCAGGTTGCCTGAATGGTCACTTAGGATGCTGTTGCACTTAATCCACGTTATGATCATTTCAGGGCAGTTGGTCTGCGCAGGGCTGGCTCTGGCTTCCAGCAGAGAGGCATCCCCAGGTCCAAGGGCTCCTTTCCTGCCCTCCTGGATGCCTGCTGGCTGCAGTCAGAGGACGGGCATGTGGGGCGGCGTGTGGGCGGGGGTGCGGGCTGGGCGGCGAGCCTGGGCTGGCTGCTCGCGGTGCCTCTGGGCCTCCTGCGGCCAGAGCCAGTGGGACGGACTCTGCTGCTTCGGCAGCACATTGTGCAGAAGGCACCCCCCACTGTTAGCTTCGTCTGACAAAAGCCCTCACGTTGGACCGCTTGAGTGGAGAAATACACCGTGTTTATGTTTGGGAGAATTAAATTTTGAAGGTGGTATCAGTCAGTCTGTAAATTAATTGCACTATAAATAAAAATACTGATGCTTCTGTCGATTTTGATCTTAAAGTTTGTGTACGAGTTATCCAGAATTGCCAGCAGCATATTAAAAAAAATAAGACTGGGAACCCATTGTATGTCACTTTTCTTCAAACGTGAGCACTGTGCCCATTTGGTGAAATGGTTGCTTGTGTGGGACTCATATAAAACCAGTGAAACCTTAGGGTTCTGGTTAACGACGGTGCTATGTCCATGGGTATCTGTATGGGGAAGATAAAGTCGAGTTTTTATCCAGTAACGGACAAGAGCATTCATCTGATTAGTTAAAAGATCTCATTGTCAGCAGCAGTTTTTTTTTTAAAGATTTTATTTGTTTGTCAGAGAGAGCACAAGCAGGGGGAGCAGCAGAGGGAGAGGGAAAAGCAGGCTCCCCGCAGAGCAGGGAGCCCAACGCGGGACTCGATCCCAGGACCCCGGGATCACGACCTGAGCCAAAGGCAGATGCCCAACCAGGCATGCCATCGACAGCAATTTTTTTTTTTTTTAAGATTTTATTTATTTATTTGACAGAGAGAGAATGAGAGAGCGCATGAGAGGGGGGAGGGTCAGAGGGAGAAGCAGACTCCCTGACAAGCAGGGAGCCCGATGCGGGACTCGATCCAGGGACTCCAGGATCATGACCTGAGCCGAAGGCAGTCGCTTAACCAACTGAGCCACCCAGGCGCCCCTCGACAGCAATTTTTTAGAGAAAATTAAAATAGGGGCATTCTTGTGACACCAGAGTGAGGTAGATTTCTTAAATGTAATAAAACTGCACCAGCCATGGGAACGAATGGTTAGTAAATGTAATTTAAAAACCCTCTATCCATCAAGGCACACTTCTTTCAGGTTTCCAAAAAAGTACGACCCTGATTGGGAGTAAGTGTGTTTGAATCATAAAACTCCCAGAGGGACGGTATCTATTACATGAAATAGGTTTTGGAGACAAGAAGCAGGCATGGAGGCAGCTAACAGGACAGATGGTGAATAAACCATCAGAAAACGCTCAGCTTTGGGAGTGTTGTGCAGACATTGGAGAGTTGAGTCTTGATCTACTCTCGCCGTCTCTGTCTTGAAATGGGTTGCGTGCAGACCACGGATATGCATCACTGGGTGGGTGCCCAGCTTGTCTGTCCCCGCTTCCTACGCTCTGCCCGGCCTTCTGTGGTCGTGATTGAGCCTTTCACGGGAGCCCCTGGTCTCTCCTTTCCTATCTGTTACATTTCTTCTTCTTTTTTTTTTTTTAACTTTTTTACTGGCTGCTCCAGAGTTTGCAGTATATATTTCTGGCTAATCCAAATCTCCTTTCAAATAGGGCCCATACCACGAGCCCTAACCCTCTGGACGCCACGGGGACCCTGCTCCCCGCCACTGGTACTCGGGGCCAGCATTCGCGTTGTCAATGCAGAATGTGTCTCGTTGCCATCATTTGGAACAAACTGGCATCTATTAAATCAGCTAAGAATAAGAAAAATGAAAGTTGGTTTGTTTTGTTTTGTTTTTGTTTTTGTTTTTTTAACCTTCACTTTCTCTTTGATGTTCTTCTGTTCTTTATGTAGATCTGAGTTTCTGACCAAAGCATTTTTCTTCTCTCTGGAGAACTTCTTTTAACACGTCTTGCAAGGCAGTTCTACTGGCAACAGATTCCCTCAATGTTTGTCTGACTAAGTCTTTATTTCTCCTCACTTTTGGAGGATAATTTCACAGGGTGCAGAATTCTAGGTTTTTCCTGGGTGGGTTTTTTCTGTCCACACTACATATTTTATCTCTTTTTGCTGGCGTGGTTTCTGAAGAGATTGCTCCTGCCTGATGTTCTCTGAGCGTCCTAGGTCCGGGGTCTGGTGTCTCACGTTAGTTTGGGGAAATTCTCAGTCATTATCGGCTCACGTATTTCTGCTGTTTTCCTCTCTGTGTCTCGTGTTCCCGTTACGTGTACCGTACACCTTTGCGGCTGTCCCACATCCTTGGAGACTCTGTTCTGGATTTTGTCAGTCTTTGTTCTCTTTGCTTTTCATTTTTCAAGGGTTCTGTTGCTCGATCTTCCAGCTCAGAGATTCTTTCCTCAGCTGTGTTCCGTGTAATCAGCCCATCAGAGGCATCCTGTATTTCTGCCACAGTGTTTTTATCTCCAGCATTTCTTTTTGATCCTTTCTTGGAACCTTTGTCTCTGTTTGCACTGCCCATCTGTTTTTGTCTGCCCTCTGCTTTATCAGAGCCTTTAGCATGTTAATCGTAGCTGCTGAAGTTCCTGGTCCTGTGGTTCCAACAGCCCTGCGATGTCTGCTTCTGATGCTTTCTGGGTCTCTTGAAACTCAGTTTTTGCCAGACACGATGTGCTGTCTTCCGTTTTGGTTGCCAGCTCCCGTGGCCATATGTCTTTAGAGTAGACTAGCAGGCAGTTTGCCGGGGTCTGTGCCTCTCCGTCACTTGCAGTTTATAACTTCCCGTCCACCTCCACTCTGGACGTGCACTGAAGGTGCTCACTCGCATACACGACGTTCCCGTGAGCCGCGGCCTGAGCCTTCGCACGACTCGCTCCATTTAAGCTCTCGTGACTTATCTGTAGAAATTTCCCGTAATAACCAAGGCTCTTCTTTTCAATTCCAGTTATGCAAAGGGAGATTTGGACATATCTTACATCACATCCAGAATTGCTGGTACGTTTGCCTCCGCTAACCATAAGGACGTGCTTCTGATTCTTTCCTGTCTCAGGATGGCTCATGGGGTGCAGGGCACGAGGATGTGGCTGGTGGGGAAGGAGAGGGTGTCCCTCGGGCAGCCACTCACTTGCCCAAGGTGGGGCCCTGGGCACCTGTCCCTTTGCCCATTGTATCTCCAGGCCCTGCCGTGGACAGTACCACCGTCGACCCACCTTCCCCCCCTGGTCTGGAACTTTCTGGAACTCTGAGATCATGAGGGGAATGATGCAAAGCACATTTAAAACTTGGGTCTCCACACACTGAAACCAGAATCCAGACACTTGGAGACCCTGCTGTGCATCAGGCTCTCTGGCTGAACTCACTGTCCCAGAAAGCACTGTGTGGAGATCCCAGAGGGTTGGTGGGGGTGGCGAGGTCTGTGTTCTGTCCGTTCTTGGCGGCCATTGTACTGATCAGTCAGCAGCTGTGGGGAGATGAGCGGGGGCCCAGGTGGCCGACTGTCCTACCCAAGTGCCACCACCCTGTGGCAGCTGACGTGGGCTGCTCTCTTTCAGTGATGTCATTCCCAGCGGAAGGCGTGGAGTCGGCTATCAAGAATAACATAGAAGACGTACGGTTGTTTCTGGACTCCAAGCACCCGGGACACTATGCGGTCTACAACCTGTCCCCGAGAACGTATCGGTCCTCCAAGTTTCATAACCGGGTGGGTGGCCTGGACGCTGGCCTCTCACTGCATGCGGCTTTCTTCCAGTCGGCCCTCAGACCCACGTGTGGCATTCCCCAGCAGCAGTGGTAGCCGGCGGAGCCCATGGCTCTGGTGGGGTGGGGGGCTTGGGTGTGGCGACACGGGGCCCCCATGCAGCACACGGCGGGGACGGGGGCTTTCTCTGGAAGACTCCGTAACGTGACCTGTGAGGAGACAGATGGGCTTCAGTGTGTCCCCTGGGGATTGCTAAAATCTAGGGTGCCTTGTTGCTCCTCACCAGTGAGGCTGTGAGAGGCCACGTGGTTTTCTTAGTAAATGACCACGTGGGACACAGACACTTTCATGGTATTTAGACTGAGCCAAGCGTGGGGAAGGGTAGCTTCTCCAGTCTTTTTGCCAAGTCTGCATAGCCTGGTACACATCCTAGAGCACGAAGCTCAGGAGCGGGGGCCTGGTGGCGTCTGTCCAGAGCCAGTGCCCGTGGTGGGGCTCCCCCCTTCCCCCTTTGTCTGCACCCCCAGCTGGTGCAGGGAACCCAGGCTGAGCCAAGCCCTCTGCCCGCAGGTCTCCGAGTGTGGCTGGGCGGCCAGGCGGGCCCCAAACCTTCACAGCCTGTACGGCGTTTGCAGGAACATGCATTCATGGCTACGGCAAGACCACAAGAACGTCTGTGTTGTGCACTGCGTGGTGAGTGTGAGGCTGCCCCATCCCTGCCCTCCACCTTGGGGGTGCGGTACCTGAGAAGAAGACGTAAACCGGGGAGAGTAACCCACAATCTGCTGAGGGGATGGAAGTGAGCTCCAGTGCGCCGAGGAGGGGGGCCGGCGGGGCAGCTGGGGTCCCCCACACAGTCACAGGCCTTGTCTGATACTGGGTGAGGCCCCTGGCAGCACGGGACCGCCTGTGCTGGAGAGTGGGGGTCTGTTTGGGACACGCTGGGCTAGCACTTGGACTCGTGGCAAGTCCTGTGAGGAGCGGGTTCTGCCCTGGTGTCTGCAGCCGGTGACCCTAGGCCTAGCTGCCCTGGCATGGCCCCTGTCACTTCAAGGTAGCAGACCCCAGAGGGAGCAGCGGCTGCCTGTGCCTTGTGGGACCCACCGCTTCTTGGGGAAGACTGCCCGCACAGGTGGTCCCCCTACTCCTCTTTACAGAACACAAGGGGTCCCCACGGGTCGTTCTTTCCCCGCAAGGCAGCATGCACACGAGCCTCAACAGCCTGGCCCTGAGGCCACTCTGCCTCATGGGACCCCCATCTCTGCTCCTCCTCACTGTGGCTGAGGACAAGCCTTATTTCCAGTTTCCCGCCTGCACAGTGAGGGTTTGTTAGGAACCTCTAATCTTTCTGGACTCTGAACCGGACCCCCGTCAGGTGTGTTTTCCTAAGTTCCCAAGTAGGTTTTGAGACGGGAAGGCCCTGTGGCTGTTGTCTAGGGAGGTGTGTGATGAGGAAGCCGCCTTCCTCCAGCCGCGGCTGCGTGAGCCTGGCCTGTGCCGTTTGTCCTAGGACGGGAGAGCCGCGTCTGCGGTGGCCGTCTGCTCCTTCCTGTGCTTCTGCCGGCTCTTCAGCACCGCGGAGGCTGCCGTGTACATGTTCAGTATGAAGCGCTGCCCGCCGGGCATCTGGCCGTCCCACAAAAGGTACGTGTGTCCCACTTTGGAGCTGTCGTCCGCGGCATCACCCTCGGCCAGGTCGTAGCCGAGGGTGCTGGGAGGGGGGAAGACTTTAGGGCCCATGTGCAGAAGTGGGCGAGTCTGTGCCTTCCTGAGTCTTGGCTGGCCACTGGAGGGACACACAGCTTCAGGACAGGACCCCAAGGTGTCTGACAGGAGATTCAAAGTAACTGATTAATGTGTTGAAGGTGCTAATGAGGAAGGTGGGCAAGACCTAGGAGCACGTGGTCACTTCAGCAAAGACGGGAACTGTGAGTCCCGAGCGCAAACGTCAGACACGAGAAAGGCAGTGTTCGTGGAGGCTGCCCCCCCCCCCCCAGGCTCTCCGGCAGCTGAGGGAAGGGCCTCAGGCTCTTGAGGGCGGGGCCGGCGGCATGACTCAGACCAGAGCGCGGAGAGGGATCACGGGAAGGGGCTGAGCAGCCAGGCCTGCCAGGCCGTCTCGGACCATTGCGGGAGGCAGAACAATGGGGAGGGCAATGGGCAGACACAGTTGCCAGGGAATTCCCCAAATTAATGAGACACCAAGCCTCCAAAGCTCAGAGGACACGAAACAGGGTGAAACACTAAACAAACATGCAGAAAACCCACTCAGATGCACCGTACTTCGTCTGCTGGAGACCCCACACACACAGAGCTCAAAGGTCACCGGAGGGCAGAGGTACAGACCTCGTCCGAGTTGTTGGAATGCCCAGGGCAACCAGTAAAGGTTCTAAGTACGAGAGTTAGTAAGTCAGCAGAGGAAATGGACAGAGTTATAAAAAGTGCTCACTTGAGGAAAAGACCAAAGAAGAAGAAATGAGGAACAGAAGCAGTTAGCAAGACGATGCAGTACAAGCCGGCCACAGCAGCGGTCGAGCTCTGAAAGTGCCCATGAGGAGGAGGATCGTCAGACTGGATAAAAGAGCAAGACCCGGCGATGCCCTGTCTGGAGGAGCCCCACTTCTGCCATCAAGACGGAGGAAGCCGGCATCAGCCGTGGAGGAGGGCCGTGGCACCGGTGCCGGGTGACTGATCACCGCAGACTTAGCGGCTCGAAGAGCCCGCACGTGCTTCTCCGCCTCTGTGGGTCGGGTGGCCGGGCTGCGTAGTGTGAACTTCACTGAGAAGGTCCGCTGCTCCCTCTCCAGTCCACTTCCGCGCTCGCTCAGGCTGTTGGCGGGACTCAGGGGTGTGGATGGGGTGTGGCATCCTGGCTTCGTGCTGGGAGTGAGGTGCATGCAGGCGTCCTGTCATGTGGCGGAGAGCTCCCCGAGCAAGTCTGCTGGCACAGTGCAGTGTGTGACCCACGCTCAGAAGCGGCCACCCTTTCCTCCTGCTCCTTGGAAGCCAGTCCCCACTCCTTCCCCGTCTGGAGGAGACCGGGGTCACAACACGAGGGCAGGGACAGATGCCCGGTGTGTGCACCCCGCAGGTGCCGAGGAAACCACCCAGGAGAGCTGGAGGAGTGAGGCACGTGAGAGCAGATTCCAGATTTGTAGAGCAGAAAACAGAATTGAAAGGAGAAATGGGCAATCACAGTTGTAGGCATCAACATTCCTGCCTTGGCAGTGGATGGAACGAGTACTCGGTCAATTTGGGACAGAACACCGTGGGCAACCATCTGTAGACCCTTTCACCCCACAACCAAAATAGACGTGTTCCTCTCAGGTGTTCACAGGCCATTCAGTAAGAAAGATCATATTCTGGGCCATTAAGCTGCAGTCACAGAAGGATAGCAGTCACATAAAGTGTGTTCGTGATAGAATTACACCAGAAATTGGTAACAAACGGGCGCCTGGCTAGCTCAGTCAGGGGAGCATGCAGCTCTTGCTCGGGGTCGTGAGTATGAGCCCCACGTGGGCTGTGGAGATTGCTTTAAAATATTAAAAAAAAAAAAGTAATAACAAACATAGCTGGAAAATTTCTTAAATTTTTCAAAATTAATACACTTCTGTATTACCCATGAGTCAAAGAAAAAGTCTCAAGGGAAGTTTAAAAATATTTTAAACTGGGGCACCTGGGTGGATCAGTCGTTGAGCGTCTGCCTTCGGCTCAGGTCATGATCCCGGGGCCCTGGGATCGAGCCCCGCATCAGGCTCCCTGCTCCGCGGGAAGCCTGCTTCTCCCTCTCCCGCTCCCCCTGCTTGTGTTCCCGCTCTCATTGTCTCTCTCTATGTGAAATAAATAAATGAAATGTTTACAAAAATAAAATAAGGGGCATCTGGGTGGCTCAGTCGTTAAGCGTCTGCCTTCGGCTCAGGTCATGATCCCGGGGTCCTGGGATCGAGCCCCGCATCGGGCTCCCTGCTCAGCGGGAAGCCTGCTTCTCCCTCTCCCACTCTCCCTGCTTGTGTTCCCTCTCTCGCTGCATCTCTCTCTGTCAAATAAATAAAATCTTTAAAAAAAAAAAATTTTTAAACCAAATGAAAATTACATCAGATTTGTGAGGTGAAACTAGAGCACACTGCTCCAAGGAAAGTTGGTCGCACTGAGTACTCGCGTCTGTGGGAACCAGGTGCGGTGAGCCGACTGGAGCTTTGGGGACATGACAGGCGGGTGACGTGGCATGCCTCTGGCCCTTGCAGGTACATCGAGTACGTGTGTGACATGGTGGCAGAGGAGCCTGTCACGCCCCACAGCAAGCCGATCCTGGTGAAAGCCGTGGTCATGACGCCAGTGCCGCTGTTCAGCAAGCAGAGGAACGGCTGCAGGCCCTTCTGCGAGGTCTACGTGGGGGACGAGCGCGTGGCCACCACATCTCAGGAGTATGACAAGATGAGGTGAGCTCAGGGCCTCCTGGCCCCATGGCCATCAGATTCATTCACTTTCTGTCCTCTGGGAGACTTTTAAGGAGAAAGTCTGTCAGAGCTGCAGAAAGGTGCCGAGGCCCCACCCGAGGTGGAGGTGGTGAGCAGGAACACGCTCGGTGAGCCGGTCCCACCCAGTGGGCGCCAGGTGTGGGAGGTTCCCAGGACCAATGTGCTGAGGAGTAGCTGCTTTTTTTTTTTTTAAGATTTTTTTAATTTATTTGACAGAGACACAGCAAGAGAGGGAACGCAAGCAGGGGGAGTGGGAGAGGGAGAAGCAGGCTCCCCGCAGAGCAGGGAGCCCGATGCGGGGCTCGATCCCAGGACCCTGGGACGATGACCTGAGCCGAAGGCAGACGCTTAACCGACTGAGCCGCCCAGGCGCCCCGAGGAGTAGCTTCTTAGAAGTCAGTTCCCAGGGGCGCCTGGGTGGCTCAGTCGGTTAAGTGTCTGCCTTCGGCTCAGGTCATCGTCCCAGGGTCCTGGGATCGAGCCCCGCGTCAGGCTCCCTGCTTGGCGGGAAGCCTGCTTCTCCCTCTGCCTGACACTTCCCCTGCTTGTGCTCTCTCTCTCTCTCTGTCAAATAAATAAATAAAATACTTTAAAAAAGTCAGTTCCCAGAGCAACACCCCTCCCAGAAAAATCTGGCAGGAAGACCAGCAAAATAAGGATGTGTGGATCTAAGCGTTGGTGCTTTAGGGGAGCTTGAAGTTCTTGCCGGGCTGCCGCAGCCTTCCAGGACCACTGCTCTCTGGAAAGCTGTGTGTGACTTAAGTGAACCTTTCCTCATCATTCTGCTCTTCAGGGATTTCAAAATCGAGGATGGCAAAGCAGTCATTCCCCTGGGCATAACCGTGCAAGGGGACGTGCTTATTATCATTTACCATGCCAGGTCCACCCTGGGAGGAAGACTGCAGGCCAAGGTACGTGGGCGCTCACGCCAGCCCGGGCTGTCATTCTGTGAGTTCTCGTGGAGGGTTCTCGGGCCCGGTGTTCAGCGAGAACTGCCTTGTGTAGCCCAAGGCAGAGGGGATTTTAGCCTGAAACACCCGGAGATCCCCGTATTGCGGGAGGCTGTCTGCATGGGGCGTCTGCTAAGTTACGACTTTGGGGCTGCCCTACCTCAGACCCCGAGAAGCTGCTTGTCGGGAGGGTGCTGTACAGGAGACTGTCAGAGCCTGTCAGCTGTGAAGTGTGTGTCTGCAGTGTGAGCGGGTGGAGTCCTCCCCAGCTCGAGGGTCTCCTGTCTACACTCTGTCTGCAGGTGGCATCCATGAAGATGTTCCAGGTCCAGTTCCACACGGGCTTCGTGCCTCGGAATGCAACTACTGTGAAATTTGCAAAGTATGTGGGTGCCACACATGGGAGAGGTCAGGAGGGTCAGGTGCACGGTGCCCACCTGCCGTGCGCCCCGTGTAAATGAGTGCCACGTGCTGGACCCTGGTGGGGCGATGTGGTTTGCGCATGGCTGGGTCGCCACACTGAGCTCTAGCCCTGGGTCTTCCCCACCTCGGAGCGTGCCCAGAGTCCAGTATGTGGCGCTTCCGTTGAGCCCCGGTGGCTGCCACTGTGCACCTTGGTGACCTGGGGACTGGCCTGGTGCGTTTCTTACTAGAATTTAGTCATTTCCACCCTGGACTGTGGTATAAACAGCTGAACGGGTGTTTATTGCTTTTTTTTTTTTAAAGATTTTATTTATTCACGAGAGACAGAGAGGCGGAGGGAGAAGCAGGCTCCCAAGGAGCAGGGAGCCCGATGCGGGACTCGATCCCAGGGCCCCGGGATCATGACCTGAGCCGAAGGCAGACGCCTAACGACTGAGCCACCCGGGCGCCACAGGACTCAAA
>NW_027830092.1:0-271 GCF_054177405.1 Leptonychotes weddellii | reverse complement strand
AAGAGCTGTCAGCTCTGGGAGACCAGCCACTCGGAGCCGCCCGACACCACTTAGCAGGGTCCACAGCGTCTGCACGGCGGACCGGGAGGGGCCCCCACTCCTGGCCCCCACTCCTGGCCCGGGCCCTGCTCCGTGTCTCCCCCGCTCCAGGACCCCAGGAGGTAGTGGGGTGCGGGAGCACTGGGGGAGGAGCAGGCCCCGCCTGGGAGCCAGGACTCCTGGGGCCAGAGGAGCTGAAGCCCGGCTGGTCTCCCCACCTGGGCAGCACCCC
>NW_027830091.1:0-271 GCF_054177405.1 Leptonychotes weddellii | reverse complement strand
ATTTACTAGTACCTCATTTAATTAAAATTTTTTTACGACCTTATATATTATACATTATCCCCCTTTTGTTTTATTTATTTTTAAAGATTTTATTTATTTATTTTTGTGTGAGAGAGAGATCCCGCAAGCACGAGGGTGGAGGGTAGAGGGGAGGGGCAGAGGGAGAAGCAGACTCTCTGCTGAGCAGTGAGCCTGATGCACGGGACTCGATCTCAGGACCCTGGGATCATGACCTGAGCCAAAGCAGATGCTTAACCACTTAACTGACTGA
>NW_027830090.1:0-271 GCF_054177405.1 Leptonychotes weddellii | reverse complement strand
CCCTCTCAGCATGCTAGCAGAGAGCTGGGTGAGCCCATTCTTGCGGTCATACTGCTTGTTTAGTGCTGTATTTTTTTTTTTTTTTTAATGTTTCTGCTCAGAGAACTTGCTTAATCTTCCATATATTCTGCTCAGGGCACTTGCAATTATTAGGTCTTGTTTTTCTTTTTCTTTTTCTTTTCTTTCTTTTTTTTTTTTTTTGTAACCTTTGATGGTAAGAGGAATATAGAGACTCTGTCCTCATCAGTACCACTATTTACAGAAACTCACG
>NW_027830089.1:0-271 GCF_054177405.1 Leptonychotes weddellii | reverse complement strand
CCAATCAAAAAGTGTGCTCAAGGAAAAAAGCCAACCTACTGCCACCACTGCATGCCCACAGCACAACCTTCTGTATCAAAGCACTTTGCTTTACCATATTCTGTCTTGTACGAAAATTAGCTGCTGTTCTGACTCTGTCCTGGGGGCCTTTACTCCAAGACAGTCGTACAATGCGAGAATGGTCAAACGTAGAGCATTGCTGGAATCAGAGGGGTGTGTGCATTTATTAATGAAAATGACTCAAGCAGAGACAGAGGTCCAAAAACCAACC
>NW_027830088.1:0-271 GCF_054177405.1 Leptonychotes weddellii | reverse complement strand
GGTCAAGCGTCTGCCTTCGGGTCAGGTCATGATCTCAGGGTCCTGGGATCGAGCCCCACGTGGGGCTCCCTGCTCAGCGGGGAGCCTGCTTCTCCCTCAGCCTGACACTCCCCCTGCTTGTGCGCTCTCTTTCACTCTCTTTCCCTCTCAAATAAATAAAATCTATTAAAAAATTTTCTTTAAAAATGGTGTGTACAATAAGAGGAATCCATTACCCCACTAACTAGCGGCCCCAAGGTGGGGTGGCTCTAGTTTGATGTCTTCAGCAGCT
>NW_027830087.1:0-271 GCF_054177405.1 Leptonychotes weddellii | reverse complement strand
CCCAGCTAGTATCTTTAAAATCATCATTCTGAACTCTAGTTCCGAGATTGTACTAATGTCCGTATTGATTAGGTCCCTGACAGTCGGTACTGACTCTTGTTCTTTTTTTTGTGGTGATTTTTTCCATCTTGTCATTTTGTCCAGAGGAGAATAGATTAATGAGAGAACAAAATGCTAACAGGGTAACAATGTCCCCAGAAAATATACACTAAGGAAATCAGAAAAGACCTGAAACCGGGTGAAAAGAAAGGGAAAGAAAGAAAAAAAGATA
>NW_027830086.1:0-271 GCF_054177405.1 Leptonychotes weddellii | reverse complement strand
AAAATAGAGCTACTCTACAACCCAGCAATTGCTCTACTAGGGATTTACCCCAAAGATACAAACGTAATGATCTGAAGGGGCACTCACACCCCAATGTTTATAGCAGCAATGTCCACAATAGCCAAATTATGGAAAGAGCCCAGGTGTTCATCGACAGATGAATGGATAAAGAAAATGTGGTATATATATATTATATATACACACACACACACACACAATGGAATACTACTTTCAGGGGCACCTGGGTGGCTCAGTCTGTTAAACGTCTGCC